>NW_025110558.1:10000-83046 GCF_011392965.1 Frieseomelitta varia
TGGCCTTTGATCCAGGAGGAAACAGGACGAAAAAGGGAGGAAAGAGAAAACGAAACGTCGGTGCTACCTGTTGGGGGTGGTCACGTGCAACTTTTGGCTCGCACGTGATGTGTTCTCGACGAAAAGGCAAGAAAAGAGGTCCAAAGCTTGCACTGACGATTACGCATTTTTCGCGAAAAAAATATAGAACGACAAAGACGTGAAGCAGTTGTTCTTCTTTTTTTTACAATAAAAATTGTACATAACCTGTCTTAAGAATCTTTAGCCTGACTCGTGTTACCGATGACACAGTGATATTTCTACTGTATTACGCGGCAGACTCGTCGATTCGCGGCGTCGAAGGGATGATTTCTTCCGTTGGAAATAGCCTTCTAGTTAAAAATAACTAGAAGTTCGAGTGGCGACTGTGTCGGGATTTAGGTGGCAAAGGGGGTGGAAAAGAGAGGAGAAGGACGGCGCGGACTAATTCGAGGTGACATTAGCATTTCCACCACTACCAGCGAGCAGCGACAGTTGCAGGGTAATAATTGCAGCAATAAGTCACCCTCTCAGCGATAAAGCCAAAGGCAATTAACCCTCGTCGCGTCCGCTCGTGTCTATTTATTTTCGATATTTACATATAATCGGATATAAAGTAGCAGTTCTCCGCGACTGAAATATCATTTCGAACTTGTACAGATTAATTCGAACAAAACCCTGGCCTCAGAATAGCAGAATTCTGGGGAAATAGATTTCCTTCTCTCTCTCTCTCTCTCTTTCTCTTTCTCTTTCTCGATGGTCGGCCTCCTTGGAGGAGGAGGATTTATCGGGAGGATGTTTCGGTTGGACGTTCACGAAAACGATTCTTCCACCAGTGTCTGACAAACGCAGCCCCGTGCCACGACGAAGCAAGACGAAGTTGCTGTCGTACGTGTTGACAGCGTGCAGAGGATGGCCTCCAGTAACCTATTCCGTGGCACACGGTTTTTGGGTCACGCCCGATCGAAGATAACCGGCACCGACCGGAGCGTATTACGTTTTATCTGCTTCGCCCCGGCTTATTTGGCACACGCGGAAATTTCACGTCGCAGACACGAACGCGACGCCTGGCGGCTGTTCAAGCTCGCCGACCGAACTTGTTGTACGTACACAGCTCCGACTGACTTTCATCCTGGATAAGCGATACGAGAAGCTTCTCGAGAAAATGATCCGACGACGACGAACGTTTTAACATCGTGAACCTTTCCTTCGTGTTTTTTCTTTTTCCCCTGAATTGGTTACTGTTTGCTGGTTACTTTGGGAAATAATTCAAAATTACGCGCACGTATCTTCAACATTCGCGAGTTTTTCAAATTCAACGGATCATGTTTGTTTGCGAAACACAATCGTGGACAATTATGTTTGTAAATAAACATGCTGCGGAGGATGAAATTAGCGAAAGTGCAGCGTTAATTATTTGTTTAATTAAATTAAAGCTGCACATAGGCGTTTGTAAAAAACGGGATCAACGGGATTCAAACAATCGTCCGGCAATTTTCACGCGCGTGTTGCCGAAATGTAAATTTCCACGACGACTTTCTTCCAAAAAGTCGAGAGCTTAAAGCGAAACGTAATCCGTACGGTGGATCCCTCTTCTAAAATCAGTTCGCTCGTCACGAAACGAGCATTCCGGAAGATGGTGGCTCGGGATGGAAGGCCTCGAGACTCTCCAGCGACGGCCGGAAGTCGGTGTTAACCAAGCAGCGAGCGGGAAGTTCGGGTAGAGGAGAGATAGAGAGAGAACAGATGCGTCTGTTCGTTCTGTTTCAGGGCATAAATATTCGTGGAACGAGGTAAATTGCAGTGGCAGGCACCGCGGCGGCCACTCGCCTCGCCTCGCCTCGAATCGTCCGTGCACGGTCACGTCGAAACTACAAACGGTGCGCGATTAACGGGTTCGAAGCGTTGCATATCAGTATTATGAGGGGCATTCTGGGGCAAAGGTTGAGGAACGCTGGCTCCCCTCGAGCTCCAACCCTCCGCGGAGCTATCGCCACTCGCTCTCTCTCTCTCTCTCTCACTCTCTTCCATCTTCCTTCGACTCCCTCGAAATACCAACTACTTACTCCCCCTTTTCTTCTCTCTTCGTTTCGCGCGCTGGCTTCTCTTCTCTCTGTCGTGTTCCACCTCCCGGCTTCCACCTCCCTCGTTCGTTATACGCGAACCTTCTCGTGCTGCCTCCCTCTCCCTCTCCCTCTCTCCCTCGCCGTTCGTCGCCATCGTCAGGCAATGCTCTCTCGTCTCTCGGTGCTTTCGTTCGACCTACCCCAATGTCCCTTTCTCACTCTCTCTCTCTCTCTTTTCCTTCCTCCTACCTTTCCTCTCTACCCGCCGATTCACTCTAACTCTCTCTCTCTCTCTCTCTCTCTCTCTCTCTTTCTCTCCTGGTTCCTCTGCCAGCCCTCTGCTGCACTGCTGCACTGTCCGCTGTGTTTTCCCTCCCCTTCGCTGCTCTCGGCCATACGGATGTATCCGATGAGTCTCTCCTTCCGCCTCGCTTTCTTTCTCCTCTCTGCTCGTCGTCTCTGTTCATCGACGGCAGTAAACTGTTCCGGGCTATGCGCCTCGTTCCTCACCCCGCTCGAGCCTCTTCCTTCAACGACCGAAGCCGAAAGTTCTCCCGGCTTCCGGTTCCGTAGGAGGAGGAGGAGGAGCAGGAGGAGTTTCGGTCAAGTTTCGGGACGAGTCGTTGGTTCTGAGAATTTTGGACGATCTTTTCTTCATTTTTTTTAAACGGTTTCAGTTTATTCTGTTTGGGCCGCCAATTCCCGTTTCGCGAGGAATGCGAAACATGTGACTGTCGCTGGTCGCGAGGTTCGAGAGTGCAGATATATACACTTCAAAGAAACGAAAGAAACGAAACGGGATTTCGCGGTTAGAAAATTGCATTTCAATCGGCGATAACGATCGAGGCGTAATCCTCGCCAATCGCCGATAGTAACCTGTTTATCAACCGTATCAACGGTGACGTACGGTTCAGCGGAATTTCGAATCGATAAAACCGAGAGAGTAGCGGCGAGCGCGCGCGTAAAAATAGACCGCGACCTACCCTAACCGGCCTGTCGGCTCAACCACCAACCCCCTACCACTATTCCAAGAGTCGAAGATCTGCCGCTAGGCTTTTTCCTTTCGCGCTTTCTCTATTCTCTCTTTCGAATACACTCACCACACGCTTGTTCTCTCTCTCTCTTTCTCTCTCTCTATCTCTAGCTTGGAACTTAACTTTTTCCCCCGAATGTGACGACAGGCGGTGACACAAAAGTGTGTCGTGGGTTCGGGAACGAAACCGTATCCTGTTTGAGCTTCTTCGCCCTCATCGGGGATAAAAACGGCACGTTCGTTAATAATTTATGAACGACGAGTCTCTCGTTTCTTCGTTGGCTCGAGGTTAGGGCAATTAAATTCGAGGATCCCCCGCCTCCTTTCGCCATCGATTCCTGATTTTCTCGGTGAGAAACAGATTCTGACATTCGACGCTTCGCCGTGGCTATTCTTCGCCTGTTCTGGGAATTCTGGTATCGATGTCGATGTCGATGTTTGAGGGAAATTGCACGAATGGGAATGTAAATAAATTCGTGGCACGCGTGATCAAAGTGGCGCGAGAAAAGGGGCTCCGCCGGGATAATATAATTTTCGTAATTGAAATGCAATGTCACAATTAGCGAAATTATAATTCAATTAATAAATGTACAATTATACTTCAATAAATTGTAATTACTTCATACCTCTATTGTATATATTTATCAATGTGCTATTGTACATTTATTTTATTGAAGTATATGCTGTATATACTGTGTACTATGTACCTCAAAAAAATTATAATTCAATTAATAAATATACAACATACAATTAGTAAAAAAATTATAAATTATAATACAACTATAATTATAATTTATATATATATATATATACAATTAATACAATTATATTAATATTATTATACAATATATATATATATATATACAATTAATAAAAATCTCATTTTTGCGCGTGTATCCTTATCAACCTAATCATCAAATTTGAAATTGCGTGCAATTTATACGTCTGACCAATTTTCACATCCATCGAACAAATATCACGGGGCAGGTCTCGAAACTTGAAATTTGAAATGTCTCTCAGACTCGGGTCTCCAACGTCCAAGGAGAGACGGCGCGAGAGATAGGAAACACATATTTGTCAAAGAGCAATTTTTTTCCGCCGATAACGTCGCGAGTGAGATAGTCGCGCGCGATAATAAACAGCAGGATCGAGATCGAACGAATCGACGGTACATCGATAGAATATTTCGCGACCTAGTTGGCGTATTCCACGAGATGGACGGGTTTTTCGGTTGCGATATTTCTCATCTCGTCTATTCACGTCCCTTCACAGCGTCAATCTTCTTTCATTCAACGTACGTATTTTTTTTTTCCCCATCTCCCTCCTCCTTTCTCCTACACCGGCCGTGTTTCACAGCGTGTCACGGCTTCTAAAGAGTCTTTAATACGTGAGAATGCATGCGATTTGCTGCACGAGGAGCTCGCGCTGGTCCAAAGAACGTTGAGAAACGAGAAACAACATGTGCGAGGATCCCTTCAATTTTCACTTTGCTTAATTATTCCCTGACGTGAGAGTCGTGGCTGTCATGGGTGAACATTTTTAAAAAATGTACAGGAAGAGAAAAAAAAGGAGAGAAACAACGAGACTGGAGCGAATTTTTACATTGTGCACATGGATTCGAGGAATAATATAATGCTGTTATAATTTCATTGTAATATCGTGAATACAACAATTTGAGAAAGCGTAACTGTAATATACCTAGTACAGTAGAAGAGCGTAACTATGATTTATCTAGTATGGCAGAAAAGCGTAACTATAGTATACTATAATTATATTTATATAATGTATAAATAACTAAGAGTGCCTACTATAGATATATACTATAGAATACTATACTATAGTATACTATACCATAGAATACTATACCATTGTATACTATACCATAGAATACTATACTATAGTATACTATACTACAGAATACTATAGTATACTATACTATAGAATACTATACTATAGTATACTATATCTACAATGGTAGGTATACTATATAATACTATAGTAAATATATTATATACTGTATACAGTAGTAAGTATACTATATAGTATACTGTAGATATACTATATCTACAATGGTAGGTATACTATATAATACTATAGTAAGTATACTATATACTGCATACAGTAGTAAGTATACTGTATAGTATACTGTAGATATACTATATCTACAATAGTAGTGCTATAGCAAGTATACCATATAGAAAAATTATAGTATACTATACAATAGTAGGTATACTATATAATAGAATAATACATATATAGTAAGTAAACTTAAAAAGTATAATATAATACAATATACTGTAACACATAATGTAAAAATACAGAAAACTCCCCGGGCAAGAAACAAATTTTCGTTTCGCCAAAAAAAAAGAATCAATTACTCTTTGACGCGTTGGATTATATTATTCAGCCAGTTTCGTCGAACGTACCCGGGGGAGGAAATGTTATTTGCAAAATATACACGAGTTTCAGCCGGCGATGTTCCAGCGCACTAATCAAACGATTTGTTCCCAATTGAAATTTCTTACTCTTGCTCT
Source organism: Frieseomelitta varia (assembly GCF_011392965.1). Taxonomy (NCBI): domain Eukaryota; kingdom Metazoa; phylum Arthropoda; class Insecta; order Hymenoptera; family Apidae; genus Frieseomelitta; species Frieseomelitta varia. The sequence goes on from NW_025110558.1 coordinate 15,652, forward strand.
GGGAATTCTGCAACTGTTTTATGTTGCGATAGTAAAAAAGAAAAAAAAAAATTACTAATAATAGTAAAAAAAAATTTTCGAAAAAATCGCAGTACCGTGTGCTGTACGCGATTCGTTCCATCGTCAAAAGTGAAACTAGAGTGGAGGGGAAAGGGAAAACGTGGAGACAGTGGAAGAACGCGTGTCGGGGAACGAGAAAGGCCATTTGAGTAACGAGCCACGATTTCAGACGATCGCGCGATCGTCGCGCGACGCACTGCACCGCGTCGAACCGCCTAGAGTGAGTGAGTGAGAAAGAGAGAGAGAGAGCAAGAGAGAGAGAAAGAGAGAAAGAGGGAGGGAGAGAGAGAGAGAGAAAGAGAGAAGGAGAGTCTCTGATAAAGCGTCTATTTTTGCGAGCGTAAAAGCCGCCTGTGCGCGCTGCAGCGGCGCTCTGCGTGAAGAGGGTCGTGCCACAATGCATGCTGACCCATATTCGGGTCGTTGCTATTTCAGATCCATCCTTTCCATAGAGGAAGGTCGTCGGACTACGTGGCGAGCGCGGCGCGGTTATGTAACGCTGGCTTGTTTTTAACGCCCGCCTCGGGAACACGCGATCCACCATCTACCGGTTCGAAAAAGTCACTGCAGCCACTGCGCGCATCCCCTTCGAAATTACATTTGAAAATTTTAAGAAATCGCCAACTCCGTGAATTTTCCCGTGCACTGAGCGATAATTAAAACTCGGAAGCTTTGTTTCCCTTTTTCTTTTTCTTTTTTTTCTTTTTTTTTTTTCTTTTTGGGAATATAATTAATTCGAAAGCATTGTCATTCAGTATTGTTTCTAGCGAATATATAATTAAGTCGAAAATATCACTCCAGTATTGTTCCAGCGAAATTATCAGTAGAAATTATTACCAGGATCTTTGTGCATTAGTAGAAAGTACAATTTTCCGTGTTTGAATGTTTCGCAAATTTAATGGACGTACAATTTAATACTATTGTTGCTGCAATAATGTTACTTAATTATTGACGTTGAATATATCGTGCGCCGCATTCAACTTTCCACTTTGAAGTACGTGCAATTTGACGCCATGTCATGTTATTCTAGTGACACAGTTTCACGAAATTGTTACTAGGATTTTTACGCGTTTGTTGAAAATTTAACGATACAAAAATCCATACAATGCACATATAAAACATCGAAAGTAGAATATTCAACATATGAAACAAATTAAATTATTTTCATAAAAGAATATGAATTTGCTGATAAGAATCTGATTGTCACCGACGATTATTGTATTGTAAAACTTGAAATTCGGAGCAGTTGAAATTGAAAGTTTTATCGTATCGTTGCACACTTGCGCGCAAAATATTTTTACGGAAATTGACACGCGTTGGTGATTTCGACCGGTCTGCTAATTCCAGTGTTGAACGAACAGTTCCGTTTTATCGTGCCGCCATTTTATTCATATTATTTGCGCGTTTCTCACACGTAAATCCATCAACGAACAAGCTGATCGCCATCAATTGAAAACATCGTCTCTGTTACGTGTATTCGACTTTTTCATCGATTCGTTCCATTTGTTTAGAAGATTCGCCGCGACGTTCGATTCAACATCCGGGGTCGAACGATCGAAAAAAAAAAACAGCGTTATTGTTGGCGCTGTTTGTTACAAAATTTGGGCAAAATTTACATGTTAGCGTTAACGCGATGGTAAAAAAAAAAAAAAAAATTTCGAAGATAAAAATAAACAATTAATGATTAAAGACAATTAAGTCGAAAAGAGGAGTAGCGAAGTAATTTAATGCTGTTTCTATTTCTGAATCGATCACGCAATTTCGGGCATTCAGCTAGTCATACTATAATATTTCAAATCCATCGACTTGACTCGATCTGATACGAACGTGAATTCGAAGGCGTGTTACATAAATTTGCAAGTAGCTTGATCAATTTCGGCGAGCTGTTCAAAACAAATGAGTGCGAAGCCGGTGGAATCTCTGACACGTCAGGCCGTGTCTGACCATTAGCAGACCTGCGCTACTGACGATCAAGTTTTTCCTGCGTGGTCACGAAACTGCGACCGAATGGCATACAATATCGTGAGGGAAATTCAAACGATCGAACGTAGAATCACTGGCCACGTCGTACGACACTCCGTACTGTTTCGTTGCCTTTGCTTTCTGCGAAAGTCACCTGTCAATTTGTCCATTTGTTCGTGCAAACTTTGACAAAACCTGTACAATTTTCTTTATTTATTTATTCCAGATTCCACGGATTGGAGAACGACAACCTGAAGGATCGGACAAGCGTGATGAGTGTGACAAAAGTTTTCTGTTGTTCCGTTTAACGTTGCTCTCGCGACATCCTCGTTCCACACACCGAAGACGGTGTCAAAGCCACTGCTCGCAGGGTGTTAAGTAAGTGCACGTACGTGACAGAATTCCGAAGCGGTTTTCCACATCGAGGGGAGTAATCTGTAAGTGGAATTTTACTGTCGCTTCCTTCCAAGGGGATAATCTTCGACTCGTCGTCGAAAATAAAGTTTCGCGGTACGAAAGACTTTTTCAATCGTGATTATTTACTTATTATTATTATTATACATCGTCATTATAATCTATTATATATTATTATTATATTATTATATATTACTAATAGTATTAATATTAATATTAATATTATATGTTATTATATATAATAATATTGTATTTTATATATACAATACTATATTATTGTATATTATTATATATTATTAATAGTATTAACATCAATATATAATAATATACAATAATATTTTAATTATATATATATAATAATATTGTATATTATTAATAGTATTAATGTTAATATTATATATTATTATATATAATAATATACAATAATATTTTAATTATACATATAATAATATTGTATATTATATATACAATACTCTATTATTGTATATTATTATATATTATTAATAATATTAATATTAATATTATATATTATTATATATAATAATATTGTATATTATATATACAATATTATTATATATAATTATTATTATATTATTATATATACATCATACATTATTATTATATTAATACATTATACATCATGATTATTAATACCACCTACCATTTCGTTCTCGAGTTGAATATCAATCACGAAACACGAACGTGCATTGTTTCAAATGGCATTCGTTGTCGTCATTATTCATTAGAAACATTTGAGATATTTCCTTCGAAATAGCCATATGTTCTAGCCTTCCAGGCAAAACAATTTTGTTTTATTTTAAAAACAGAAATTAAGATAATACACGCGACGATGAACACACACGCGCGGGAAAATTGCCTCTTTACGTTCACGTCGCGCTTCGAAAGACAGAGTTGGCGAGATAAGATAAAGAAACTTTTTCAAATGTCGACGATTACGTATAGAAACGATAGCGCGACCGATACATACTGCACACACTGGAGGATACGGCACACGTACGTTCCGTTGAAATTGCCGAGCCGCGCTATTTATATCCAGAGAGAGATTTCCAAGTACTAGTTACTCCAGTTGTCGATGAAGTCATTCAGCCGTGTGATCCTTTCTGAAACGGTTGCAAACAGTTTCAAAACGATTAGACGAATTAGATGGCAGAAACGTCGTTCGGACTCGTCGTAACGAACTGTTTGCGTATCTCTTCTCGCTGAATGTGTACATTGACGAAAGAATGAAATTTCCATTTGAGAATGAACTGGCTGAAAGGAGGAAGAATTTAGACTTCGACGAGATTTCCCATTTTCCCATCGCGCAATTCTTGTTGTTACATTTTCACTGTCGGTTCTCGGTGGCCGATTTCGGCTGTGGAACGTCGCGCTTTCGTCGATAATTTCACGGCTCGTCGATCAACCGAGCCTCGGCCGCTGTTCCGATACACGGCCGCGATAAGATACGCCCAGTTCTCTCACCTTGAACACCTTAAAGACCGGTGATCGAGGAAAACTCGCTCGACTAGCCACGCCGGTGTGGGAAATCCACTGACAGTGGGGACGTCTGTCCCCCAAAGATGAACGTTGGACGTTTGCGGTTAACCTCGCCGACATCCTCTAGACTTTTAACCCCGGCGTGTTGAATCGCCATTGAGAGAGAGAGAGAGAAGAAAGAAACGTTAACTTTTCAACTTCATTTCTGTTGCTGGCAGAAATATTCGACTTGACATCAAATAAGTGTGGGCAAAAATCATACGAAAGATATTTGGCCCAAGTGGCTTGAAATAAATGTAAATATAATATAATAGTTTATTAGTAAATATAATAATAGTAAATATAATAGTTTATTAACTTGGGGATTAAAAAATATTAAAAAAGTACCGATATAATTATTTTGGCGATGACAAAAGATATCAACGCTAGAAGTAAGAACCGAGGATTTTTTATGGCACAACAGATACATGCGCAAGTTTTCATTTTGTGTATTTTAGGATCATTCAAGTCTCCAAAAATGTATCGTTTCATATGTGTTAAATATCTAACAAAATTAATCATTTTGACCATTTTGGTAATTCTAGTGTTATTAAGCTCTCACTACTCGCTATTCTCTATCTTCGTTCTACCACTCTCTAATTTCCTCGCGATCTGCACCTTCGAAACCTTCGTCCTTCACACGCACAACCATACCCTCGTATTTTAAGTCTTAAAACTTGGGCGACTGGACGAACAGTCCCAAGTCTTTACACACCAAAGTGCAAAGAAAATGCAAACACTGGGTCGCCGGTAATGACGAAGATAAATATCGTCGAATATTTATTAGGTTCGATATAGCATTTTTCAGTACGTACGTACAGGCGTACACGTACGTCGTTTAAACGCGAAATTGAACGGAAAAACTAGTACACGCTGTTTTGTAGGATAGAACGTAATCATTTATAAGTAGGCGTACAATCAGATTATACACGATGATTATAACAGCCTGTTTCGAAGACAGCCCTGAACGTTGACTCAAATGAATCGAGGATTCGTGTCAAGGTATTTGTGTACGCTAGAATCGGCTGTCTATTCGACTCTTCTCTTCTCGAACGATGAAAAAAGAATTCGTTCGCTTAAAACAAAAAAAAANAAAAAAAAAAAAAGGAAAGGAAAAAAGGAAAAAAGAAAAAGGAAAAAAGTGGAAACAAAAACTTGGAATTGGTCTGGGTATTGCCAATGTTAACACTCTGACAGCCGCGTGATATTTAAACCGGCACTATAATGAATAATTGTATGCCCTACGATATGTTTTATTATATATATTGGATATTATTATATTGGATAATTGCATGACTATGTTCGATGAAGTTGATGAAAAGTTAAGCTTGTCAAACTAGAGATTTTCACATGCCTCGCAATTATGCAGACACAATTTCTGGAATTTACAACCAGATCCTTAGTTAACGTCCAAAAAAAAACAGTCGTCATGTCACAAACTGAATGCCTACCAAAAGTATCAACTTCGAGGCCTGGAATCGTTTCTGTACGTCTTACGAGAACAGCGGCGCACTGTCACGCATTTTCGTTGACAACGAGACCACGAGAATCGTGTTAAATCGAGTAGAGATGCTTGCAGAGAGAAACGTTAACCACTCGCGCTGGCAACCGATTGCGGACCATAACGAGCGACCAAACCGTATATACAATAATTCGTCGCTTTCCTTCTGAACTCGGTATGACAAGAATGATTGACAAGTAACAAATATTTATTATTCGTTTCGCCTGGACTATTACACTCAAATATATACTTAATACTGAGAAAACATTGCAATTTTGAAACAAAAGTTTCACAAGAGGTTAAACAAGCGAGCAACGTCGAAATTAGTTCGGTAGCAGAGAGAACACCCCGATTCTGAAAACATTTTCGCTGAGAGATAGAAAGAGAAAGAGAAAGAAGAGAATTTCGCTGACAGGAACGAGTCGAAGAGAGAAGATCGTTGACAGAGAGGTAGGTATCATTAATCGTCGGATCGTCCGCGGGTCCAATCCTCCAGTGTCGTCCGCATCCGCCAGCACGTCCACTTTCTCTGCTGCCTCACGGTTGCGCTCGCGGCAAGAGCAGGCAGGGTGTAGGTTACGTGGCGTAAAGCGTCGCCGGGGAATTCCCCACCTGGAATGCACCTCTTCGTCGTCGAATGCACCGTCCGGCCCCACCACGTGGCCGTTCACTCGGCCGGTTCTTCCCCACCGTTGCCGGAACCGACACGGTGGTTCCCCTCTCTCGCGGCCCCCGCCACCGCAGCTTCCCCCCTTTTTTCTCACCACCACGTCCCCCACACGTTTTCACCTTCCCTTCTCCTCTTACCTTCCTCCCCTCTCCGCTCGCTGCTGCACGCGTATGCGTCATCCCTGCCACCGGATTCCGGATACCCACCACCGACAATCCACCACCATCGCCGCGCCTGCACGCCCCTCCATACAACCGCGGTTGGTTGCCGCGCGTACGCATGAATCAAGGGGTGGCAGGCGGTGTTGCGCACGCGCGGAAATAGTAAACACTCCCCGGCTGCGCAATGGGATCCGCGTTGAGGCAGGTCCGGGGCCGCGCACCGACCGAACAGCAGCAACAGCGGCCGAAACACACACCGGCACACTCTGCTCAATGCTACGTGTTACACGCGCACAGGCACGGCGACGATGTGTTGGAGAAATAAGGACAAAACCGAGGTATAGGTGTATGTACAGAGAGAGAGGAAGCAAGATAGAGGAGAGAGAGAGAGAGAGAGAGAGAGAGAGAGGGTGGTTGCAAGAGAAAGGGGTGGTTGGGTGGGCAGCTCGATACCGGTCTGGGTTCAATGCACACCGCTCACCCAACCCCGTTCCCCTGCTCACAACCTCTCCCACCATGCTCTCCTCTCTCTGGCTTTCCTCTACCACTCTTTCAACCCCTTCAACCAGCCCGCGGATCATGCACTCCTCCGCATCGTTGAGTCTTGCTTCTCTCTGCTCCGCTGCTGTCCTCCTGCTCCTCCGGGAGGGCCAGTTGCTCCATCGTTTCCTCCATCGTTTTTACTCGCGCCACGACGCCGTCCCTTCCTTCTTCTAGCAAGCTTCTTCTTCTTCTTCTTCTGCGGCCCGAACTTCGCCGAACGAATTGAAGAGAGGGTGCACGCAGCTGGGACAGAAGGGTGAGGACGCGAAGATGTTTTCCATCGGGGAGAAAAGAGGACAGCTTGCGGATGGTCAGGGTGGATGCTCGTGCTTTTTGCGCGTCGCGAGCAATGGCGAATCGTTGGCCAGCGGGGAACTGGATGGGTTTTATTCATCGCGGTAGCTTCCCCTCGCGAGGAGGCGATTGGTTTTCTCGTGTCACGTTTCGCTTCGTCGTACGAACAAGTTCGACAACGATCGAAATCGAAACGAAACGAGAGAGAGAGAGAGAGAGAAAGATCGCAACAACGTTACGAGTTTCGCAAACAATTCAGGTATGCACGGTGCGTAAATTTGTTTGCTGCCACTTGCCGAAATTAACGTTACGAGGATTCAATCGTGATTCAGCCGGGAGAAAGAATTTCTTTCGATTGTTGCCGAGGTGCTGAAAGAAAACAATCCAGCGCGAGGAACTAGGTCGGCCAAGAAGAATCGCGTCCATTGTTACGTACTCGAATAAGTTAACAGCGCTCTGTTTCCTCGATTCGAGTCGATCTCCTCATTATCGCGCGCGAGTCTCTCGTCATCGGGCCGCGATGGAAATCGGCAGATAAAACGCAGGAACGGCAACCAATTTGCAACTTCGTAACGTTAATTACCGCCTGAAACGTCGGATCGGAGCGATCCAGTTCGCACGGAAACCATCTTTCCCCCCGGATCGAACGAACGCACACCGCCCTGCGACAGCGAGAGTCCAGCGAATATTTTAATTGGAGCGTGAACTCTGTTACTTCCGGCGAGCAAACGAAATTCAGAGAGTCTTTCAGAGAGACAGGAGATCTTGGTCGGCGAAAAACACGACAACGACGAGTGATCCCGAGAAAAGAAGGAGAAACATCGGAAGGAGGATCGACGATTTCCTCTGGCTGCGAAAGGCATTACACTTCGAAGTCTCCTCGAGCGTTTACGCGTTTCCCAAGCGTTTCGCCGTCAAAGTCTTGCCGGAGACACGGCGAGAGGAAGAGGAGAAGAGCCCGGCAACGGAGAACGCGACCATCTATCGGCTCCTGACTCCGTGAAATCTTGTTTCACGGTAGATCACGTAATGACGCTTTATGGAAACGGAGCCACCGAGTCGCCGTGAACAGGTGAGTTGGAAGTAAACGAGGGGTAGCAAGAGAAACAAGAGATTGTCCCGAGTTTCGACGCCGTGAACGAAATTTGTCGCAATTTTCGTCGAAAATTCGACCGTGTAACTTCTCTGACACTCCAGTTGAAAAAGAAAAAGAAAGAAAAAAAAAGAAGGAAAGAAGAAAACCGGAGGAAAACGGCGCCGTGTCGAAACGACGTTGTGTCGAAATCTTTTATACTCGATACGCGTTTCGTGACTGCGCGCTCGCTTTCCTGCTTGCCCGTGTCGAGTTACACGCGATACTACGATCCTGCGAGCGCAGCTACTTGCTTAGTTTCGTTATCGCTGGTCGGCGAGCCAACCCGACGGCTTATCGGTTGACGAACAGTACAGTTGGTTGTACTGTCACCTGGCCAGCAGCGTTGCGCAACATACAACCAATTCCCAATTTCGCTTTATTCGCTCGAATAAAGACAGAACAACAAAAACTGTCTGGGAACCGCTTGAGAAATTTCACTCGAGCTTACACTTCTCCAGCCTCTCGCTGAAACCAGCCGAACATCTTCGCTACGAATATCCAAATTTCCAAATTTCCAAATTTCGAGTGGCGCGTAGAGGAGCATCGACTGGTGAGTTTCGATTGATAAGCGCGATGAAAGAAGAGGAAACCAGCTGTGGAGTTGGAGAGGGTGGCATTCGGGCGAGGCATCTAAATTGACGTGCCCCGCGGGGATAGCTTTGCTGGCGTCAGTCGGGGATAGCTTTGCCAGCGTGGTCGACGCCCTTAGCCACTGTATTTTGATCTTGAGGAACAGAGGAAAGGAGGCGGATGGAACGCGGATGGAACGCGAAGAGAAAGAGGAAACACCTTCGTCGTCGTCGTCGTCGTCGTCGTCTTCGTCACCGGCCATGCAAAACGACATCACCGGCTGTTCGCGTGTTTTTTTTTATCGCCGCGTCCCGACGGCCAAACGAATGAACACTTTTAAGAAATTGACGGCGGCGGTCCGCTGGCCTGAAATCTTTAGTCCGCCATAACCATAATCCGGCTTTATTTTTGTCCCGCTGTTGTTTATTCTCTCCTCCCTCCTCTCCTTTGTTTCGGCGATTTAAAGCGCGCCACAGGGTGGATTCTCCTTTTTCTCTTCTTCTCTCTCTAAATCTGGAGGATCTATCTCCTCTGTTACTTTCGCGGTTGCTTTTTTCTTGGAACTCTCGCGACGATTGGGACACGTGTCACCGAATAGCCGATTATAACCGATTTATAAATACAATGAATTTGACAATCGTACAAGTTTCAAGGTTGGATTTCAGTCCCTTTCGCAGGATTCAACGTTCGATGAAATTGTGACAGCGAAATCGTACAAATTTTAAGACTAGATTTTTCAGATTTCGTTAAAATAACGATGAGTCTCAGTTGAATTTTTGTCTCATGGCTAAATTCACCATGATCTTGAAGATTGAAACTTTCTCTTAAAACTCGTGTCGTATGATTTTCTTCGTCATTTCATTGGAACTTCAGAGCCAGATGACGAAATAGGTTTTTCTCAATATAAAATGGTGGAAAATAAAATCGTACAAGTTTCGAGTTCAGTTTTTTCAAACGACGATGGAGTCAGTTAAATTCATAATAACGTAACAGATTTAAAATCGTGCAAGTTTTAAGATTAGATTTCTGCTCGAAACAATCGATAAAATAAAACGATGACAATAAAATCCTACAAATTTTAAGGCTAAGATTTCAGTTTTCACAATAGCGATAGATCGAGTTGGATTTATTCAAAGGAATGAGCCTCGCACTTCGAAACAGCGATGAAAAAAATCTTTAATTTCCAGATTCTCGCGAAACGCATTTATCATCAGATTAGCCGAACTTGTTGAAGAGAAAGAAACGGCTTTATCCATTGTGGCGAAGCATTTTTTTTTTTTTTAGCTTTCGTCTCTAAGTTTCGCTTTGAGAGGTTTTGAAGGGATTTGTTACTTCTTTACGCGGTAATAAACAATGATTCCGAGAAGCAGGCATCGCTTAAAGCGAAATGAAAATTACGTTACTTCGGCGAACGGCGCAACTTCGTAACGAGTCAGTTTCGCTGGATGCGAAACGATAATGTGCGTGGATTCGCAAAGACGATTCGAACGGAGGAAACGAGGCGAATTTTTTCGTCCTTCGCGATGTTGTCCCTTTCAAGCCGGAAGCCTCGTTAAAAGAAAAAAAGGATGTACTCGCGAAAAGAAAAAAAGGATGTACTCGAAGAAACGTTATTTATTATTTTACAAAGTGACGAGAGCTAACTAAAAAGGAGCGACGAGGGGAAGTAACAAAAAAACACTGGCGAACGAACGATTATCGAGGCGAGTATAGTAGAAAATGCACGCGGATAAATCGTGATTAAAATGTCCGTGAAATTGCGAATGTGTGTCAACGATGTAGAGAAACACTTTGAACGTTTCTTGCTAGAAGAGAGATGGTTGTAACTCTTCTTCGTTAACCAAACCTGTGAAATATCTGTTTCGCGAAACTGTCAACTAGGAAAGTTTCTCCTCGCCGAGAAACGAACGGTTTTAAAACCGTGAGCCGCGTTTAGACGCGGAACGCATTTTTCGTCCCTGCTCAGAGGGCTGCTGATAAATGATGCAAGGACAAACAAAAGTGTATCACGAGCGATTCATGCATTAATCGCGACACGGGACCCGCGTTCAACTCTGAAAAATGCACTCGATTTCTCAATTGCGACGAGGAACGCGCTGGAAACCAAGTCGTCTTCATGAAATGATCAACGTTCATGTACAGGGTATATAGAGTAGAAAAAGAGGTTCGTGATTAGCAAGGAAGATAGAACTCGCCGAAAGATGTGAAAAGTCTGAGTAAACGTGTGTGGGGAAATTAATAGTTTCAGAGCTATAAACGATTTTTTGTTTCTCCGCTTCGATATGCCATCGTACCGTATGCAAATAGTAGTTTACTTTATAATTTCTTCATTTTCTGATTGTGAGAAACATTTCCTGCGTGTTCTCCTTCCAATTCGTGTATTAAAGAATTACGTACTTCATTTCAAAGATTTTTTCCGCGGGCATTTCAAACAACAAGATCGTTCACTCGAAACTATTAATCTTTCTTCCAATACCCATATTTATCAGACTTTTCTTAGCGTACCATCTACCCTACAAGTTACCAACCCCTTTGATCTATTCACCCAGTATATAAACCAGAGCAACGGAATCTCTCCGGACCTTTACACGTAAGTACTGATGGATCGTAAGTGTTGACAAATCGTTTGCAACGTCCATTGACGACTCGTCGGTACAACAGTCCGTCATGGCAGCACGCGCGAAAGAAAACGACTAATTCCCCCCCACCCCACCCCCCGAACGAAAATCTTGCGTGCAACATCTCACCATATCTCGACGATCCAAAGTGCATCCAAAAGTGCATCCGAGTGCGGGCTCGATCAGAGCGCGGAACGATCAGCCAGCTCTCTCGACAGCCCGTCGTCGAACTAGAGCTTTTAAGGAGCAACGCATTGACCCTGGCAGCCGGAAGACGCAGCCTCCTGCCGTCGTTTGTTCGGTCGTCGGCGTACGGGTGCCGAGGGGCCTCCAGGTGGCATCGATGCACGAGCTCGATTCAGCCACCCCCGTGTCGTTGGACGCCGACGACGGTCGAAGACGGCGATCGCGGTCGCGGTCGCGGTCGCGGTCGCGTACGTCGCATGACGCGGCCCGGTGTGACTCGCGTACGACTCGCGCGGATTCCAGTGACGGGACGCGGGGAATCGATCGCGATTAAAAGTCCTGCACCGATGTAAACAAACTGCAGAGCGCCGAGAGGAACGGAACGGCGGAAGAGCGAAGAGGGTGCGAAGAGGGGAGCGGAGGAGGATGGTTCGGAGGCGGAGCAAGAAGGAGCGAGCGAGGGCTGGAATGAGAAAGAGAGCGCGAGAGAATGGGAGCCGTTGGTGCGTTACCTCGCGGAGGTCATTGACCGAGGGTGGCAGAGAGAGAATGGAGGGGTAACGTTTGCGAGAGACAGACAGAGAGAGAGAGAGAGAGAGAGAGAGAGAGAGAGAAGGACAAGGGTGCGCGGGACGTGGCACGTTGGCTGGTAGGGGTTTCGAGGATCGAACGAAGAGGCAGAGAGAGAGAAAGAGAGAGAGAGAGAGAGAGAGAGAGAGAATCGGCCGCGTGTGTACGTACATACATACGTATACGTTCGAATACGTGCGTGTGTGTTGGAGGGGTTTCGCGTGCAGTTGCATCGACCGACGGCTCAGCTGTGCATCTGCACCCCTTCGCCCCCGGCCGCCCAAACCCCTTGCTTTTGCAGTTCGTTCTCCTCTGGCCTGGCTGGCAGTCCGCCCCTCCCGGCCGCCGCCTCGCCAACCCTCTGGCCTAGAGGATCGCGCCAGCACAAGTTCGCCAACCGTTCGTCTCCCTCTCACACCCCTCGCGGCCCGGACCTCGCGCAACCACCGAATCGACGACGCCGTCACGGGGGATGCTGCGCTGTGAACGTGACCCTCAAAACGGCAGGCCGCGCCGTGTTATGTCGTGCTGTGCCGTGCTGTACCGTGCCGTGCCGTGCCGTGCCGTGCCGTGCCGTGCCGTGCCCCGGTCTACACACACACACACACACACATATCGCCTCCACGGGGGTTGTACAGTACCACGTCCCTGCCAGAGACAACGTACGAACGCGGTCGCTGTTAATGAATCGGGACTATGTTCTCTCAAGGAGCTTCGTGAACTTCCCTTAAGACCCTGCTGCTGCTGCTGCTGCTGCTGCTGTGTCCCGGGTTCAACGAACCTCCACGACCAACTCTAACTACCGAACGAACGACTTTCGACCTCTACCTGGTGCAACGTGTCGCGCAACCGCCATCGACTACCCCCCCCCCCCCCTTCGATGCTCCTATTCATCCTTTTCCCGTTTCTCGGTCCACTTTTTACATTCTCGCGTGAAGCTTCTCTTCGGCGAATTTCTCACAAATGTGTTTTCAAACAGAATGTATAGGTCAATGATTTTTTTCTCTTTTTTTTTTTTGGCAAAGATTTTTTGCCCGGTGTTTCGATTCATCTGTGAAGACGATAAAGCGAGGGGTTGTCTTTGTCGGGACAAAGTTGGAAATCATTGTGGCTAAATTTTCAAGCGGATAAAGACATGAGTATTCGCAGTTAAGGTTTGTCTCTTGATGGCCGGAGACCAGATTGCAATCAGCATGTGAGATACGCAACAAGTCGATATATATATATATCGTTAAAACACGGGACGACGTTATTGTTCCGTACGATTACTTGATCGTGCTGTTATGTCAACAGTTGAAACGAAAGATGCTCCAAAGTTTTGTCTAAAACGACATAAAACTTTCAAGTTTATATTTTTGAGAAAAGGTATTAGAGATGAAGCGAATTCGAATATGAATCCGCAACTACTGTCATCAAAGTGTTTCCTCCCTAAAAACAACATTTACAAGATTCATCCAAAACGAATTGAAAGCTTCAAATTTATATTTTTGAGAGCGTAAGATACTTAAAAAAATGAAACTCTGAAAATTAATTGAGAATCATTTTACTAGAATGAATTTAAACTATTAAAGTTTTGTAACTATATCCCCATTGTTGTTAGAGCGTTTTTTCCCTTCTAAAAGCAACGTTTATAGGATTCATGTAAAACGAATTAAAATCTTCAAATTTATATTTTTGAGTTGTACGATAATTAAAGGAATAAAACTTCGTAACTACATCCCGACCATCGTCAAAGGGTTTCCTCGCTAAAAATAACGTTTATGAGATTCACCTGAAACGAATTAAAATCTTCAAATTTATATTCTTGTAATATAAACGACAATTTAAAAAAGTATAATCAAAGTATAGTTATATACGACAATTCAAAAAAATAAAACCTTGATCGAAAACTGTTTTACGTACTAGAGACAAAGCGAATTGAAGCTACTATATCGTCGCGACCACATCCTCATTGTCAATTAAAGCTTTTCCTCCCTAAAAGCAATAGGATCTGACGAATTGAAAGCTTCAAATATATATTTTTGAGAGTATACGATAAAAAATAAAGCTTTGAAAATTGATTGAAAATTATTTTGCCAGAGTGAATTCGAATTTTCGTAACTACATCACCACTATCATCAGAGCTTCTCCTCTCCAAACCTAAAACGAATTGAAATCTTCAAATTTACAATTTAAAAAAAAGTGAAACCTTGATAAAAAATTGTTCTACGTACTAGAGACAAATCGAATTCGTACTACTGAATCTCTGTCAAAGCTTTATTTTCCCTCGACTAAAACAACGTTAACAAGACTCGTCCGAAACGAGTTGAACCCTTCAAATTTATACACGATAATAAAAAAGAAAAATATAAAACTTTGTAAATTGATTGAAAATTATTACACGTGCTTGTTTCTGTAACTTACATTCCCACCAGCTCTTCAACACGAAAAAAGAGAAAAGGGAGAAACTGATAATCTATCGATAGAAGATCGAAAGAAACGAAGGAGGGGGCAAGTTTCGTACAGCAGAGCGCGACTTCCGATCCGGGGGTCAGACAGTGCGATCAGAACGATCGGCACCCTTCTCTCGTTTCGCGGCATCTCGGGCCGGAACGAAAGCACAACGGACAGTAGCGGCACTCAGGATGTCGTTGCACTCGTTTTACGACCGACAGACCGGTAGTCTGCCGCGTCACACGATATACGAGCGAAGCTATATCCACGTGTCTCGCCGGCTCGGGGGTTGCCTCCGCGGCGAGGATAATTTCAGGTGGGGAAAACTCGAAAAGACTTGGGGAACTCGGGTCATGAACTCGGCTTCTCCTCGATCAGGGGATTGGACCGAGGAAGGTTAACTTTCTCAGTAAATGTCACTGCATCCCCCAGTGCGCTCTCGCGCTCGTAATTGCATCGGCTCTCGGAACACGATTGAAAATTCCCACGATTCGAACGAGCGAGTGCTGGTCGCAAACAAGTCGGTTTTCCTCCTTTCGAAATTCAACAACTTGTTAATTCCAACTTACTTTCTCAGCCATGTACGAGCAGAACCTAGGAGTTCGACATTAAACCACCTTAAATCCTCTCGCGAGCTACTAATTTATCAATCGTTCGGGATTAAGGCCAGCTGCGAGACTGAGCCACCCTTCCTCCTGGCGAGATTCAGCTCTGTGTACATTCCAACGACGGAATGGAAGGGAAGTACACCGAAACAATTCTCGAACGAGGCGGACGATTTTCTAGGAGAACCGCGACGCTGTTCGCGTTGGTTTTCCGCCAACTTTCCGGTGGGTTTAAACCGTGGCCAGGCTCCATATCGAAGAAGATGATTTCCAGTTATGGGGCTACGCAGTATCCATGACAACGTGTGTGCCAGGCTGACGTACGCGTTACACACGGTCCCGAACGATGGGGTAGGTCAACGTACGGTTTGTCGCTTGGCAACCTAACAACCTACCCTGCGACCAACTGCATCCAAGGACTAGACCCTCCTTCTCTCTTTCTTTCTTTCTTTCTTTCTTTCCTTTCTTTTTTTTCTTTTCTTCTTTTTCTTTTTTTAATCAGCGCCTTTGTTCCGCGCTTCGATTGTCTCTCTTTCTCTCTCTCTCTCTCTCTCTCTCTCTCTCTCTCTCTCTGTGGTTCGAACAACACGCTCGAGGGGAGGAGGATGAGGAAGAGTACGGAAGTTTGATCGACGCCGAGGGGCAGCGCGCCTTTCCTACTCGCACATACTCCCCTATTCGAACGTGGCGAACGTATGCGAAAATCGACCCCTTAAGAGCATAACCTACATTCGAGGCGAGGTCATTTCACCGAACGCAGGTCGGCTGAGTTAACCCTCTGCAGCGTCGTGCTAGTGTGTTGCGCGTGTTTCGTTCGAGCTTTTTTTTTTTTCATATTTTTATTACATCGTTTTACACGATTGGGTTAAAGGGGGACACCCGATCACTGGACTATGGATTTTTTATACACTCTTGTTAGATCAAAAGGATCTACGTGTTTGCAACTTTCTCTTGAATCGAGTCGTCAATGACAAGTATCACAAAAGTAGTTTGTCAGAACTATCAAAATGGCTAATTTATATATATATTTTGTTCGAAATTTTATAGATCGAAAACAGTTAAATATCGCAAAACGAATAATGAAACTTCGTATAATATAATATAAATAGAAGCTCGTGTGTTATAAAGTTTTTAGAATAGATAATTTTTCGTTAAATATCGCGAAATGAATAAACAATTTTAGAATAAATAATTTTTCGTCAAATATCGCAAAATGAATAATGAAACTTCGTATAATATATAAATAGAAGCTCGTGTGTTATAAAGTTTTTAGAATAGATACTTTTTATAAAGTACTCTGTTGTATTATAAAGTTATTCTATTTCTTTTAACGTCTCTAATGGGAATTTTATGTTTTCATCGTCGGTTGTTCTAGTTCTGTTAATACATATATTACAAGGAAATCTAAACTGCATTGAAACTGAAGGTGCAACAGTTTATATCACAAGTTCGTAATATTTTATTATACATTTAATAAAATTAGTTTTATCTCATAATTTTTTTAAATAGTTTTATTAAAAAAAAAAAGAAACTTTGGTCCATCCTATGTATCAAATTGATGATTATTAAATATATACCAAAAAGTTGTTTATCAGACTATCGTTTGACAATCCATTTGAATTAACAATATAATTAAGACAGACAGGTGAAACAATTTTCTGTCTTGCAATTCGCATCTGCTAATTAATTTACATCCGTATCCTTTCTTAAAAATCCTAAAATCCCTATGAACGAACGAACTTTTTATACGTTTGTATATTACGCGATTCTCTCAAAACTATTATCATCTAGATGATCTCCAGGCTAATAATGCACGTTGTTTTTAACCATCCGTTTCTATCTTTTAAATATCTCGTTACTTAGTATCGCCTTATAATTCTTCACTCGCAATCAATCTCATACCTCGTTGCATTTAAAAATTTTTATAATTGCATCACTTTCTGCACTAACCGCTATTTCTTTACCCGTGGAGAATGAATAAATAAATAAATAAATAAACAATTAAATAAAACTAAAGTCGCGTGTTAGTTTTATTTAATAAATAAGTAAGTGTTATCTGCGATCGGTGGCACGGTGATGACGTTGAAGGGGGTTAAATGGAGGGGTTCGACGCCGGTTGAGAAATTGGCCGAGCGGTAGGTGGTCGCGTAGGTCGTCTCTGGTAGGAATTAGGTTAAACTACGAGCAATTATGACAGGATATGATTTAGCCTGGCTTTCTTAACCGTCAATTTCTGTGCTGTGCGGTGTGCGCACGCCAACGATTGTCCGCACGCCACTGGCGCTGCCGGTCAGGGCCGGCCTTTGACACGTATTCCTCGATAGCTCTCGCATTATCGTGTTCGCGATAGTTCCCGAACAGTAATTGTTTTATATCCGCGCGTATTGCGTTTCGACGAGCAAGCAAGGTGTAAAGTAACCGTGAGTAATCGATTGTTTTTAGTCACAGAGCTCACTCGTACGAGCGAGAGAGCATTTTCCCAGCCTGTTGGCTAATTATCGCGAAGAATATGAAATTTTCTCGTCGCCCTCCAATAAAATTGACTATGTACCTTCTAGGAGTCGTAATTACGTGCTTTTTTATTTTCATGCGGGATTCAGTGCAACGAGGAGAATTTCTGACGTTTACGGAGACGTGTCGAAGGTCAGCCACGATTGATTCAGAAAACCAGCGACAAAAAAAGAGAAAGTCCGCCCCGGAAAGGAAATTTCGCTAATCCTTGTGTGTCAAAAGCGAGTTAAAAAAATGATCCCTCGATGAAGGATCCAACGAAAAGCTGGACGTTTTACAGTCACCTGGCAAGGCGACCAGAAACCTTTGGTCATCTCGTTTCGGCAGGCTCTTGCCTCGCTCGGTGGCAACGGTTTCAGCTCGTGTTGCAGCTTTAAATGCTTTTCAGTTCAGTTCAAACGGGAACAGAAAATAAAACGTTCGCGCGAGGCAGGAATGGACTTGATGTCCGAAAAAGGAACCCACGTTTTCGAAATTGCCAATTCGTCTGCTATATACTTGTACAATATTTGCACGTGGTCCAGGAGCTTGTTTACTTTCAAATGTTTCGTGAGAAACGAATTCTCCGCTCGGTCACTCGTTATCGGCAGGCAAATTAGACGTTAAAGGATCGTAAACGGATCTCGGTGGGATTTTTGTCAAAAGATCAAACGCCGAAGAGCGTTCAGTTTGTTCAGTCAGCGGCGCGCACGATTCGTTATCGAGCTTGCCGATGTCGAGGGTTGAAAATCGCGACATACGGCTGCTTTCGTTTCCGTGGCGGCTTGTGTGTCTTCCCTCTGGCTTGTCCACTCTGACTCTATTATTGCCTCGAGGAATTTTCTGTTGACACTTTTACGAATTTTTACGCTTTCGCATTAGTAGCGACGTTTGCGCGTGTGTTACTAATGACCCGCGGCTCCACGCGGAATTAGAACTCTATTTCTGCGCGAGTGATATTCAACGGTGCGCGTGGGTGTCTCGTCTTCGATTCCCTCCTCGCGAATTTAACTCGCGTCGTCGAGACTCGGCCGTCTCTTTATTGTTATTGCTCGTCGCTGTATTTTTAAAATGTTCTCTCGCTCCACCGTTGTGTCACTTCATCACCCTCTTCACCGTGCTTTCGCCCCCTCGCGGCCATCTCGATTTCTCGGTATTTCAATTTTAACAATCGAGGTGCTGTTCGAGGGCAATAACACGTGAACGTCGGCGAACGTCGGAACACAATTCGTTGTAACAAATTTAACGCGTTGATCGCCGCGTCACCCACTGTCTGGGTGACAGTCCAAGTTTTCACTGGTTGATGATCCTATTTTTAAATCCTATCTTAAAGAAAGAAAGAAAGAAAAATCGGTCGAGCTAAAACGGCACACATTTGATAAACTTTATTAACGGTTTAATCGTTTCATTACGAACGCCGGATTATATACGGCATTTATCGACGTATTGGAGTAATCACATATTAAAAATACATAATACACATTGGCCATCGAACATTTTCCATTTCTTTCCACTCGACGGTTGAATATTTGCGTGATAACAAGTTACAGCAAGAAAAATTTTTCTGAAAAAGAAATCTCGAACTCTAATTTGGTTGGGAGATTAAAGTTTGTTTAAAAAGAAGAAAAAAAAGGCGTCCGTCGAAACGCTACCAGGAAATTAATTCAACAAAATATTCTGTTTCAAAGCGGATTAAACGGGCTCAGAAAATGATTCGATCGGTGTGTCACACTTTTGGCGTGGAGTCTCAGTTCAGCTTCATTTGAAACATGAGAAAGACAACTTGAGTCTCACTCTTGCACCAAAATACGAAATTACTTTTTACCCCTTAAATCCAGTATAGTAGAATATACTCGATTGTAGGTCAAGCAAGGACTCCAAACGTTTTCCAAAAGGACGGCAGGTGGAGAACGGAGTTGCGAAGAAGGGTTAGACTGTCTAATCAGACGCGAGATTAGAAACTGACCCGTTGTAACTGACACGCGTGTCTCGCGGTTTTCGGATTAATTATAGAAAGCGAGCCTCAGCGGCCTCTGCCGCGCGCCCAAGCCGGGAGAAAGTCACGTGCGACCGATTAGTAGCTAAATGCTCTCGTTTCCGCGTCTTCTACGTGCGCACGAGGACACGGGACTCGCGATCGTGATCGCCGCTGAGATTTTCCACCGGGCGAAAGAAAAATTTCTCCACCCTCTGACGCACCGCGATTTAACGCATCTCGTTTTACAATACCAATGTGTATTTATCAACGCGAAAATAATGACAAGGCTAACGAGTCGATTATCCAGATGTCACGTCTCCAGATTGTCAATGTCGAATCGAGCATCCCTCGAACGTTCGTCGTTCCCTACAATATTTTCAGCGTGGCACTAGGATTATCAAAATGGTCAAAATGACCGATTTATAATTTATTATAAATAGAAATTTATAAATATATATATATATATTATAATGGAAATTTCGTAGATACAATGCACTTGGAGAGATTCAAATGGTAATTTCTATAAAGTTTCTAAAAGTTTCATCTATACATTAGTAATTAACACTGGAATTAGTCAAAACGACCAATTTATAATTTACTATAAATATATATATAAGAATATATTATAATGGAAATTTCGTAGATACGAAACAATGCATTTCTAGAGATTCAAATGATCCTTCATAAAATGTTTCTACAAGTTTTATCTATACATTAGTAATTAACACTAGAGCTGGTCAAAACGACCACTTTATAATTTATTATAAAAATATATATATATAAGAACATATTAGAATAGAAATTTCGTAGACACGAAACAATGCATTTCTAGAGATTCAAATGATCCTTCGTAAAATGTTTCTACAAATTTTATCTATACATTAGTAATTAACACTAGAGCTGGTCAAAACGACCACTTTATAATTTACTATAAATATATATATAAGAATATATTATAATGGAAATTTCGTAGATACGAAACAATGCATTTCTAGAGATTCAAATGATCCTTCGTAAAATGTTTCTACAAATTTTATCTATACATTAGTAATTAACACTAGAGCTGGTCAAAACGACCACTTTATAATTTACTATAAATATATATATAAGAATATATTATAATGGAAATTTCGTAGATACGAAACAATGCATTTCTAGAGATTCAAATGATCCTTCGTAAAATGTTTCTACAAGTTTTATCTATACATTAATAATTAACACTAGAATTGGTCAAAACGACCACTTTATAATTTATTATAAAAATATATATATATATAAGAATATATTAGAATAGAAATTTCGTAGATACGAAACAATGCATTTCTAGAGATTCCAACGATCCTCTGTAATATGTATAGATGAAAGTGTGCGCGAAAGCATTTCGCTTTAACGTCTCCGAAGTTTTACGCTTCAGTCGTCGGTTGTTCTTCCCGTCAACCGGGAAGTGAATGCATCATCACCGGGTGGTTGCAACGGAACATATTTCCCCCGATCAACGTCGCGTTTCTTACTTTCTCCGCAACGGACGCGAGTTCCTCGCTACCAGATCACCAGGAGCAATCGAAAAACTGAAGCTTGTAGTTGGCGCGAGACGTCAGGACTCGTCGCGACCTGGTGTCGTGGGTATCGTCTGTCTAATCAGCGGCGCGCAGCGCTTGAAGGGGGTGGATGAGAGAGAGAGAGAGAGAGAGAGAGAGAGAGAGAGGGTAAATAGACGGGCGTCTATTCCCCGATCGGGGAAACCGGCGAAACGAAACCACGAATTGGCTGGCGTGAGACACGGCCTGGGACCATTCCACTCGCAAAAGAGAGCCAATCCCACTATCTTACGGTCGCTTTGTAACCGATCGATCGTCTCTCTTGCCTCTCGCCTGTCTTAAATCTCCTTTTTTTTCTTCTCTCTTCTCTCTCTCTCTCTCTCTCTCTCTCTCTCTTTTTCTCTCAGAGGCCCGTTAGACAAGCGTGCCTTCTCCGTGAAGGCGACCGCGCGATTGCGCATGCACACCGCACTAGCGTCAGATTAAATTCGAAACGGCCTGTAAAGCGTTACCGAGACACGTTGTGTTTTGTGTAGTTTGGAATACGTATAGCGCAGAGTGCGCCGTGGGGTCAACGACCCGTCTACGCTGTGGAACGCACGTACACCGATGCACCGATGCTCGTGCACGTACGGCACCACACACATCCTCCTGTGTACGTGTGGTAAGTACACGGTGAGCCAATATCGCCATGCACCTCCACCAGATGGAGCTGTATTTCTCTCTCTCTCTCTCTCTCTCTCTCTTTCTCTCTCTTCTCTCTTAGGGTCTCAGCCATCTCTGCCGCACTCGCGGTTTCTAGCGCGGCTCTCTCGTTTCGCTCCACGCAAGAATCTAGCCTAGACCGCGTAGACGCAGAGACCATAGAGCACGCGGAACGATAGACACCCCTCTCGACGAGCGTGAATTCTCAAGGTACGAATCTCACCCGTTTTCCCTCGCATCAACGATTCGCAATTGTTTGCGTCGAATCCCCGAAAATATAGATAGTCTAGAGTCAAGCCTTCTAACACGCGAGAGCGCGTTTTCCTTCGAAAATCGAGCGTACGGAAAAAAAATAGGGACACGATCGGTGTTAATTTGGAGGAAGTGGCGCTCTTTGGACTTTCGAGCAGCGATAAGAACAAGCAACACGTGCACACATGTGTGTGTTTGTGTGTGTGTGTGTGCACGCTATCTGCTGCGCACATGTCTTCTGCGGCCAGACTTCTTTTCGGTTACCATTTTTGGTGGGCCATTTTCGGAGTTTCGAGGCTCAGAGTTTCAAAGGTTGTATTATCTTTAGAGGGAGTGCACGTGTCCAGTAATTTCCTGATACACGTCGATCAAAATTTCTCGCACTATTTGACAAGTTTGTCAAAAATTGAATTAAATCTCTTAACGTGTCTCGTAATTTTTTAAATACAGGTCGACCGAAATATGACGAAATATGACGCTCACAGCTGCGAGTTTGTCAAGGATTGAATTAAAACTCTTAACGTATTCCGTAGTTTTTAAATATACCGGGATTTAATGAGATGTTCGCAGTTGCAAGTTTGTCAAAGATCGATTTGTTAATGATCTTAGTGGTCAACAATGGTCCAACGATGTCAGCCAAGAGTCCAGATAATCTCTATCGAGAACTTCAAACTGTCTCCGTACATACAACAAACAGAGAAATACTTACGTGAGAGAACCAAACGCGACAAATGAATCGAATTTAACGACGACTAAAGCATAAAATTTCCGTCAGAGACATTGCAGTCAAGGAAATAGAGAATCAATTAAATCTTCAAGGATATATATAATTCACGTCTATAAAGTATCCGACAGAAATAATAAATCACAATTTATGTGAATATTGTATAGAATTGTAATTGTAGTAAATAATCATTTCGAACGATTTTGGTGGTTTCTAGTGTTAATTGTCCAAGTGTCGAGATGCGTGGAGATCGGATGCAAACGCAGGACGATAATTATATTCGTAGCTGCGATCAGTTGTGGAGGCCAGTGGCAGCCCAACTGATAAAAAGCTGCCGTGCTCGCTGGCTTCCCTCCTGGCAGCCCCGAGTCCTCCCCTTTCTAGCGCGGCGCGGAATTATTGGGGTCGAGTGGCTGCACAATCGAGCAATTATAAACATTATTCGAATTGCGCTGCCCTGACCCAACACGCGGAAGCTGGCGAAAACGGAAACAACATCTCCGCGTAATCGCTGTATCGAATGCAAATAAAAACGTAACTGGATACGTGGAAAAACAATTCTTGTTTTTACTCCCTATCGATGGTACGATCTCGACACGTAGTCGCGTAATTATGTCGTACGTAAATTACTCCCTGTGTCACCGATCGACGACGAACCGCTTCCGTTTTCGAATTTCAGCGAATCGGATCCAAAATTGTCCCGGTTGTCTACAAAAAAAAACTACTGAAAAAGTCGTCACCGATAGGGTCAAAGGTCAGAAGTCGAATGAACTTATATAAATGAGATTCTGACCGTAAACCTTGGGAGGAAAGTCGTGTGGAGGATTCGTGTTCCCTTTTATCGCTGCCCTGGTTACACCTGCTTCGGGATCGCGCACGTGCGCCGTGATCTTAACGACGCCCTCTTACGCCGATGCAGCTGCTCGCCGAAAACTAGTCTACACCCTAAGTCTCCGGTGTCTGTCGTGTCTCGCGAAACATTACGGACACGCGAAGCAACCCCTTTCGAAGATCGAGTGGCCGATGACACACAACGCCAACGGAACGCCATTCCTGTCCCGACAATGAGACTCACGTCAGATCGTGAGGTTTTGCTCTCGTGTCATTGGAGTGCAGGTCCTTGACCTGTCCCAGGTCCGCCGCCTTTCTCTCTCTCTCTCCCTCGATCCACCTCCTTCTCCAGACCCGATCTCTAGCCACTCGCCCCCGCTTCCGCGACGACGGTGGCTCTCGTTCGAAAACGTAATAATCGAGAGAAAAATTCGATCGACACTGGCGAGAGAGCACGTTGCAACGACGTTACCACCGCCTGTGTGCAGGCCAAAAAGTGGACGAGGATCGGCGGAGATGGCCGAGCGCGATGTCAGCCCGTGTGGCGTGAGCGTCGGTTCACGGCGCACGTGCGGGTGAAAGAGGGACGAAGCGTTGGGTGAAAGGGGAGGAAAGCGACGGGCGAGAGAAGGAACGAGAGAGGGAAGGGTTTCGGATGTCGTGCGCGCGAGTGGGAAGGAGCAAGGGCGGCGTAGGAGTTGGTGGGGAAAGGGGGGGTGGTTGAGAGAGAATCGACTGGACGTCGCCGTGCACATTCGTCGCGTTTTCACGGTCAGGCTTTATCGATCGTGGAAGGAGGGCGAAGGAGCGGAAGGAAAGGAGTTTCGGAGTGCATTGAAAGGGCGTTGAACCCGGCCTTTCGGTAGTCGCGGCGCCCATAATGCAACGAATTGTTGTGCCCGTTCGTCCGCCCTCGCCTCGCGGCTACCGAACTCTTCTCGCGCGACACTCTTTTTTTTAACCAACTTTGCCGAAAAAAATACTGACCGATCGAAATTAAGTTGATCTTCTTTCTTTTTTTTTCTTTTTTTTTTTTTTTTTTTTGGGGGGGGAGGGGGAGGGCTGTTTCTCTTACCGCAGCGTTGCGTCTCGTTGGCGTAGGTCCGAAACGTCGTGTTCCTCGTTTCCCTTCGGGCGGCGCGTGTTTCGTAACTGAGAACGGGCACAATGCGAACGTGAAACGTCATCGTGTCGCCAGCGTTCCGGTCATTTTCACGTGGCGGACGTGGTGTTTACACGGCGGCGCGAAACTCGAGTCACCCTGACCGCTATTGCTCGAGAGATTGCTGCCCGCGGGGTCGAGCCTCGTCCGTCCGAAACGCGATTCCTCGTCCCGTTTTCCATTCACACTGACCGAAATGTTTCGCCGTCGCCGCCGGGAGCGAAGCGTTAGAAACGTCTGAAGAAATCTCGCCGCGGAGCGCGCCACACCGACCGACTCCGTTCGCCAAGGACTCAGACACGTCACTATTATTATTATTAGGAATCCCTATTCGGCGTGTTCACGCCCTTCGTGGTTTTTCCATGCATCCCTAGAGAGAGAGAGAGAGAGAGAGAAGCAGAGGGTGGTCGAAAGAACGAAAGCCAGAGAGAGAAAGAAAGGGGGATGAGAGTGAGGGAGAGACGATGCAGCGTGTGCACGATTGCGAGCGAGACGAACACACAGGGATGGATGGAGTGAGCGAACGGGAGAGAAAGACGGAGATGAATAGATAGAGAGATGAAGAGAGAAAGAGAAAAGCAGAGAGAGGAGACGCATGTGCGAGCAACAACGATGTATTTCGGTGCAGCGCTCCATACACCGCGTGGAGGTCAATGCCCGTCCTTACTCCGGCCCAAGGAAGGAGCGGGAGGGTACGCTGTGAGGGGGCGGGGAGGGGAGCTGGAGGGGGGGGGGAACGCTGCGGGTCGGGGAAGGGAGACAGAGGGCAAGCACTGAGCGGAAAAAATGAACAAACATTCAGAAAGACCAGAAAAGGGACGCGTGCAGGAGTGCTCGCGCGTTACTCTCCTCTCCTCACCCTTTCTTTGTTCCCCCCCCCCCTCCCCCCATCCTCCCTCTGCGTGTTCAACTTTCATGTTAATTGACGAGCTAAGATTTACGCTTGATTTGAAGCGGCCCGGCCCGTCGCACACCCTCTCTACTTTTCCTGGCGTTCGCGTCGAGAGAAGTGCTCCAAATCGTACGATTTCGCGTTTGCCGTTTTCTGTTTTTTTTTTTTTTAATCGTTATTAAATCATTCGTACTGCGAATATACTCCACGGAGTAAATTCGGTAGAACGCGGAATGATTCGCAAACAGCGATTAAAACTCTTGTTTGTATCGTGCAAGTGTCTTTTTGTTGTTCAAACTATCAATCGATCGGAGATTCGAATAATTTAAGTGGCAACGTCGTTTCAACAATATGTCTAACAGTTTTGATAATTTTAGACTGTATGTAATAATGACTAAACTCTTTTGTTGATCAAAGATTGTTAATTTTGTCAAGGGAAGAGAAGAGTATTTTCATAGTACACGTTATTCTTAATTAAAAGCAAGTTGTCTGAATTAATATTTTTAATAATTTCAATAGTTTTAGACTATTATATATAATACTATGTCTAGTATGTACAGTCTAGTATATACAATAGTTTAATAATATAATATATACTAATACAATAGTATTACATATACTATTATAATATAATAGTCTACTAGAATACTAGACTATTATTATATATATATACAATAGAATAGTATTATATATACTATTATAATATAATAGACTACTAGAATACTAGACTATTATTATATATAGAGTTTAGTTATTATATATATAATATATAATAATAATATAACTATTATAAATATAATAAATATAAATATAAATATAATATATATATAATAGTTATATTATTATAATATAATAATATAATTATTATATATATAATAGTTAGTATTCTATATATATATATATATATATATATATATATATATATAATAACTAAACTTTTCCGTTAACCGAAGGTTTCGTAAAAAAAAAGAGAAAAAGTATTTTTATAACACAAATTGTTCTTAATCAAAAGTAACTTACACTGATTAAATATTATCGATAATTCAATTTCTCTCTGACATTTCATCGTAGTTAATCAGCACCAGCAGAGGACAGTAAACGTTTCAATCGAGATTTAATAAATTCGCGACAGTGTTTTTTTGAACAGGCGTGAAATCTAAATCGAAATCGCGATGCAAAATGCAAAGTGTTAATAAAGAGATTGCAATAACCATCGCGTTCGAATCCCGAGTCGCGTTTCGCGGTGGGACGACTGTCTGTCTATTTCAACGTGTTCGTCTTCGAAAACTCGTCTCGTTTCAGCATCGACCCGCTCCCGATTAACGATAATATTTATTTAAGAGGCTAATAGCAAGTCTAACAGGCCTGGGCTGCTACCAATTCCGCGTAAAATCTGTTTCCGCGTCCTGGCACGTTCGTCTAGCCTAGCGTGCGTGTCGTTCGTCTATTCTCGGTGACGATTATGCAAACTTTTGACGCACTGCCAATCGGCCGCGATGATTCACCGGCGGCGGGGATCGATCCAGCCTGAATTCTGTCGACGATCCACGCTTCAATTCCCTGCGAATCACTTTGCAATTCGCCGAAAATTCTCGCCCCCTCCCCGACACTTCTCCACTAGATCGATCATCGTAACGCCAGTTCGACACGACGATGTAGGGTAAAAGGTCAACGAACTAGTCGAGCCGAGTGCATCACTTTTGAAACTTTTGTTTTCTGCACCAATGGCGGAACACCAGCAGCGAGTACACGTATAATTTGACGGGGGAGAGGAAACGAAACTTGGGTCCTTGGACCAAATAGGAGACGAGGAACACGTAGCAGACTGGCTCGCTCGTGCAACATTGATAGGACATTACGACCGGTGTCGGTGGTCCGACGATATACGATTGCAGACTAACCGAACGTATGTACTCTTACGCCGAGCGTAATCGTACACGCAGCGCGCTCGTGCCCGCGTTCCTTGATTTACGATCGTGGACGGACAATCGGAATATTAGAACGTGCTCGCTCGGTATCTCCGCTGGAATTTCGAACGGTGGATAATTGCGACGTTAACGCTGAACAGTCGCGTGGAATCACTCGTTCCACCGATACACCACAGTGATTTTCAGCAGTCGTTCCGAGTGATGGAGTGAATTAAAACTGCTTTCGTTTAAAAAATTTTAATTTTCAACGCGTTGCGGCGAAAGGTAACAGCTGTGACATGGATGTGCCTCGAGCGTTTGACCACTTAGAAAACAAGGCGCTCCATAAATTTGAGTCACCCTCGAGGGATCACAATCATGTCAGAACAAGTGCGTGCTCAAACATTTCGATCCTAATACGTCCTTCATTCTACAACTACTCCTTTGGAAAGGGTAATCCAAGACAAAAGGGAGGACTTTGAGTTAGTCAGTCAGTCAATCAGTTGTCGCAGTTAAACAGTAACCAAGATAATAATCGAGAAGTTAGTTAGTAAAAGCAGTTTTTGTATAGTTGTGATAAATCAGAACAGTTAAAAACAAAGTTAGTCGAATAAGTTGCAAGAAATTATAGTAGAAGCCAAATAATTGAGTTAATAATAATAAATCACAGGAGTAGCAAGATTCGTTACAGTTATTCATTCCTTACATCACTGGTTGAAACTTGAAGACTCGAAACGTCTGAATGAACATATTTCAGCGATATGTCAACCTTTTTTATATAATTGTATAATTTTTCTAGATGACCTGCAGCAGAGCAAATGTACAACTCGTCCTTTGAATCTAATTGGCTAGGTGGAAAATGTATTCGCGTGTGGCCGTCAGAAACGTTATAATTCTAAAGCGTCGTAAAGAAACATTACAATTCTCACGTCATAAAGGAACAATTGCAATTTTCGTCGAATCAGATCACGTTGTAATTTTCATTTCAAGAGAATCGCTGGAAAGAATTTCTACATTTTTATCGACCGACGAAGTAAAGTGGCCTCGTTCACAAGTAAAATTCATCACAGACAAGGTTAGACGAGACAAGTTCACAGCTCATTGCTGAGATTAAACACACCTTTTGTACCTGAGAAGATTGACTCTCTCCCGAACGCTGCAGATAATAAATATAAATAAAGTTCGTGCTATTAATAAAATTCGATAAGACTCGCCAAGTCAATATATATATATATATATACACGATTTACGGAACAATGCGGTCAGCTTTGAGATTTCTTCGCAAATACACACACACACACAAATGGCGGATGGAATTATTTAGTGGCTTATCGTCTGTCGGCTATGACCGCTGTGCCTATCGATACCGAATCCTCAAACATTCGCCGTGTAATCGTATCGATTTTCTATTTGCTCCGCCGGGTAAACGTAGTCCGACTTACGTAACGAATATGTGTAACCCGTGCTCGCCTCGGTGCCTCCGGAGGAGGAGGAACTTCGAAATTCACCGATCGATCGATCCAAGTAAACTATTACGTCCGGCGTTCGCCGGTGCTTCCAGGAAGTTGTAATTCCCCGTCGTGGAACATCGGCGACGGTGAATCTTGAGTCGCTGTCTCGCGGGGAAATTTCGTCGAAGGAATCGTCACGACAAAGTTCGTCATTGAGGAAACATCTTTATTGAGATCCCCTTCCGGGGGAACGTCGTACAATAAATCTCGCACTTTCTCACTTTTATTATCTACTGATAACGAACGTATATACGTTTTGTATATATAAAGAGAAATAATGTTTCATTTGCAACATTATCATAGTTAAATAATTTGTTAAATGTTTTATTGGTAATAGGTTGGATCGTGATATTTGGCTGCTTGTATCGAAAAGTTTAATAAATTTGTATATATATATATATATATAATGTTGTGTATGCAAAAAAATATATATTTTATTGTAAGTTATTATAGATAAATAATTTATTAAATATTTTATTGGTAATAGGTTGGATCGTGATATTTGGCTGATTGTATCGAAAAGTCTAATACTGTCTATATTATAGGTAATAAATTTGTATATATATAATGTTGTGTATGCAAAAAAATTTTATTGTAAGTTATTATAGGTAAATAATTTGTTAAATATTTTATTGGTAATAGATATATTTTAAGGTTAGATATATATTTAAGGTTAGATAACGATATTTGGAAAGTTTAATATTGTCTATACTATAAGTAATAAATTTGTATATATATAATTGTATAAATATATATAAAAATGTATATAAAATGTATATAAAAAAATACTTTATTATATATTGTAAGCTATATATAATATATATTGTAAGCTATTATAGTTAAATAATTTATTGATAATTTCTTGGTACTAGGTTAGACTACGATATTTGGTTGTTTGTATCGAAGAGTTTAATATTGTCTACGTTATAGGTAATAAATGTTGTATACATTTATACATTTGTTATAGGTAATAAATGTTGCATACATTTATACATATTGTCTATGTTATAGGTAATAAATTTTGTATACATTTAATATTGTCTATGTTATAGGTAAATAAATGTTGTATACATTTGAAACAATCATCGCGCGTTTGTCGTTCGAAATCAAAAATATTGAAAGTGTATCGCGAATGTATTTCTGTACACCGTGTCTCGGCTATATTCGGAAATTAAATTTCAAGTATCTTGGCTCACGTTCCTAGACAGCATCGAGAAACCACTTGTTTCGGCTTGCGAGGACGCTACTGCGGCCCGAGTCTCGTGAAAGATTCAAGAAAGTCACCTGTGGCGAGAGGCGAGCAAATTCGAAGGAGAGAAGGAAAGAGAGAAGAGCTTGAAAAAGAGAAGAGGAGTGGTGCACACCTTTCCGTGCAATGTTTCCTGCGCGCAGACTATTTTCCGACCTAGAACCCGACGCGGAGCCGAGAATTAGGAAGCCTCTTCGGACGAGAATAAATTACGAAGCGGAAACATCTGTTTCGTAGGTATCCTCGAATCGCTTCTCGACGAACACGCACGCATCCACACTCTGACCTCTGTTGCGTTCTTCGTTGAATTTGTCATCGGCCACGAGCTCGGCTCCTGCCGACTTGGGCGCGGTAGAATTGAATTTCTATTTTCTTTCGCGCACGCGGCCGTGAACGAACAACACGCGTGGATTTACGGCGCGACCTCCTTTTAACAGTGCTGTCTATGCACATTTTCGATGGTGAACGTTTCTGCTTGGTGAGTTGAGAAGATCAACCCTCGCCGAGGTGATGTGTGTGACTTGTGAAACCACCGGACTTCGGACGAGAGAAAGATTCGAAACGCAGAGATCGAGATTTCAGTTTATTTTGTAACTTGGGGATTTCAACGTATAGCTCTCGCTGACAAATATATTCGAGATGTGTTGGAGAGAATCATCAAAAAATGATAAAAAAATACGGTTTTTTAAATATAATTATGTCTTTTTGCAAATGGTACGCATCATTAAATTCAAAAGTCGTTAAAAAACATTAATTTCATCAATTTACACGAAAACTATATCTTCAGTGATTTTCGAAATATTTGACAAAATACGTTCTAGATCTTGACTACTTTGAGGGTAGTTTTCAATCCCTTAAAAACCAAGAAATGTCCCCTTTCAAAAATGACAAATCCGAAGAAACTCGGAATACGAATAGTAGTTTTAGTTTAACGCTCGAAATTCTTGTCAAACGCTATGAAATGACACAGTGAGTTCCACTTCATAATACAATAAATAACGTAAACAAGCAGAGTTGAGTAACGATTGATTTTTCTGTAACTACTTTTGTAATTGGTAGTTGAAAGTAAGAATGGTTCGTCAAAGAAAAAGAATCAATGATCAGTGAATTACAATCATCAATCTGTAATTTATAATCGTTTAATTGAACGATTTATCCTTTACTGTTCGACATCATTATAATTACTCTCTATACCAGAATTTCTGTTAATCATAGTCAAAAACGATCATTCCACGATTAATGATTATCGGAGTGAATCACGGCCAGTGATTACGCTTTCTTCGATTACTTCGTTTATTCATTAATCACGATTACTCGGTAAATGCGATCATTGAACACCGACACGATTTCACGTTGGCCACATCTGTCAATATTACCGATCAATCAGATTACTTTTCACGAGTCTACAAAATTTCCAGTTCTGAAAAATTGATCATTGCCGCTATTTCACACTGCAACCAATTACAAGAATTATAAACAATAATAATACAGTGGAACATAAACGATTACTATACCCATTACTCCAAATTCACATAAATAATTCCAGCCCCGATATTATCTGCCTTCAAGAAAAACAAATTTCAAAAAAATCACCAACCTACACTAAAACATTTCAACACCTTCGTCAAAAACCACGCCAGCGGAGGAGTGGCTATTGTAATTTCTACTGAAATCCTATTAAATTCAAACTTAGAAGAATGCCACACCACAGAAACAACCCAAGGACAGAGAAATACGGAATCAACGCAAACATAATAAACCTGACTTTTCAAAATGACGTACAAAATGTATTAAAATGTATCTCAAAAACAGAAGCTACTACACACATATCTAATGGCACCGTCGTCGCTGCGACGGTCAAAGAAAAATAGAAAAAGAAATAGAAGAAGAATCATAAAAAAAAAAAAAAAGAAACACGAACGTGCAAATAAGGCAAACTTGAACCCAGTAGAGTTAGACAGAGGCGCGAGCAATCGCTCGCGGAGAACGTTCAATAACCCTAAAGTGGCTGGAGGGGGGAGGAGTGTCGGAAGGAGCATTTAGAAAGCAATTTCCCGGACAAAGAAACGGTGATTATCGGGGAGCAATCGCGGCTGGCCGGTAGCCGGTCGACACCAGGAAGCGTGCCGCTAAACCTCCCTCCCCCCCCCCCCTCCCGCCCGGTTGCGGTGCAATTGCAATCATCTCGCTGCCTAGCCACTTTCACTGCTGACCTACTGTTACGACGTCCTGGCTCGTCGGTGACGCGGCACCTTCCACACGGTGCTGTCTGCACGCCCCTTCTGCCCCCTCTGCGTGAGCATAGACGAGAAGCGCGCACTGCGCCGCACGCATGCACCATGTGCGTGCCAAGAGGGCACTGCAATTGCACGGTTGCGACGCACAAACAGCTGAACGGAAGAGAAATGGCACGACAGTAAGTTAGAAGAGCGACTGATTTGAAATTTGGGTTAATCGAAAGAAAAAACACACAAAGTCTCGAGTTCGAAACGATCGGAGAAAAGAAGAGAGTATCGCGAAACCTCGCAAAAGTTCCGAAAATTGCTTTCAAACTTATCCCCGAAGGTTTACGAAGCTTTCGAGGTTTTGCACGAAATATTCTTTGAAATATTCTCGAAAGGACGCGCAATACTGGCTGAAAATTTTGGAATGTAATTTAGGATAATTCAAGAAAGAATCCACCTCGGGTAATATGTTCCGTTTCGTTGTATAGATGCAAAGTTTTTTTGTAAGAGTAATAACTAAAGTAGAATGGATGTTTATATCGTGATACTTATCGTTGGTAGATGAGAGAAATTTCAATTTATCGCGGACAATTTATTTTTCGTTTCATTTTGTGGACACAGAAGCGACAAGTTATTCTATTCCTCCTCGGGTCGTGGGTTTCCCCTTGTGGTTCATTTTGTTATTCTAAAAGTCCAGAGTGGAAGTCTGGAAGAAACATGCCGCCATTTGCCAACCTCCTCCTTCCCGTGGCCTCACTTCCGTGTCACGAATGTCATGATCCTCGTGGTGGTTGCTGAATCACGAAACATCCCGACCAGGAAGATGAACCAACCGCTCTGCGATATATTTTACAGAAAAATCACAGACAAACGCGATGAAGATAAAGATCGCCGCTAAACAAACCAACAATTCCGAAAAGATATTCGCAATAGATTTCTGTCTCGGTACAAAGCGACTGGGATGAAGTACCTGATAAATTTCTGTCTTTACAAAATGAAGATTAATTGTTCAAATGGTGATTAAGAAATACTCAATAACAATTTGTGGATAATACGCAAATCAACAATTTAAAAAAGAAAATTAAAGGATGATAGATTTATACTTTATTAGAAAATGATAAGTGAGTTAGTTGTTTAAACTCGATAACACATTATTTATTAATAATACGCAGCACGTATAACAATCGACAATCCCGAAAAGAATCGAAGGGACAGATTTCTTATTGCAAAGCGAGGATTAATTGTTCGAAACGATAGAAATATTCAATATTCAATAAGACACAAGGAAAACGAACAACATTTATTATAGAGTATTATTATTTATTTATAGAGTATTTATTATTTATTTATATATATTATTTATTTATTATACAGTATTTATTATTTATAGAGCATGTAAATCAATAATAAACAAATAAATATGATGTCTATTTTATTACAAAGAGAAGATCAATCATTTAAACGACAGAAATACTCAACGAGATGATGTAAAAAAACGAACAACATATTTACTGATAATGGTGCGTAATAATCTGTTACGTGAAATGGAAAATAAGTGTTACACAGTCGGCGAAAGATGTTTTCCTGGAGACTTTTTTTTTTTTAAAGGGGATCGAAAGAGGGTAAGGGAGAATCGCGAAAGCAGGGATGAGGGAAACGACAGAGAAACTGTTCTCTTTGTGCAGCAAGTTATTCGCGAACGGTACATTCGTTGATGCAAACTACTTGATGAGCGTGCTGGTGGTCTGCCGCGGCCGTGTAAACGCCTCGAGGAAATTAGTCGAATCTTTCCGCGAGTTTTGCGAAAACGGAAAAGGGGGATGAAATTTGCCAAGGCCGATACAGAGACGTCTCGTTTATCCCTCTGCAGCGTCGACTTT
Organism: Frieseomelitta varia; assembly: GCF_011392965.1. Lineage (NCBI taxonomy): Eukaryota > Metazoa > Arthropoda > Insecta > Hymenoptera > Apidae > Frieseomelitta > Frieseomelitta varia. The sequence continues at coordinate 50,254 of NW_025110558.1, forward strand.
CCGAGGGAAATTTTATTATGGAAATAAGAGATCGGCCGGGGACAGCAAAAAATCAACCCAATCTCTTGATATTTTTAACCGTGGAACGAACTTTATCTTATCGGTGTAATTTCGCGCTGTTTAGTTACATCTGTGCTTTAATTGGGATTAATTCGCTTGGACGAATTGGGTTTTGAGGAATGGATAGCGTGAAAATGAACAGACCCTCCACTGGTCTGGAGAAACTGGAGGAAACGTACAGAATACTCGAGGCAGTATGTTTATTATAATTAGGATGCAGATTTCGCGCATTTATGGAAAACTACGAATTGCAAATGTGCATGTGAAATGCGTAGAATATGCAAAAATATCTATGTACCTATGTTAATACGTAGTAGATAAAACATTTGTAGATTTCATTTCTTTGGGCGATATTCGTAAAAATATATATAAAATTCGCGTGCTAATTCTCTTTTTTTCTTCTTAATTAATTTTTATTATTACAAATTGTGGTAGAGTATCTATATGTATAATAGATAAAACAAATCTTTTTTCAGCGATGTTCGTAAAATTTCAAATGCACAAATCCGCATCCTAATCACGATAATATTACGCATGGTAGATAAAATATGTTCTACTTTTTTCTAATAATTCTCTTTTTCCTTCGTAATTAATTTTATTTGCAATATAGCAGATAAAAGCAATCTTTTTTTAGGATATGATTCTTTAGCAATGTTTGTAGAACTTTCAAAATACTTTTAAAATTTGTGTCCTAATTATAATATATAACATAGACAAAACAAAATTCATTTCTTTTCATAATTCTCCTTCTTTCTTTCCTAGTTAATCTCTACTATCACAAATTACGATAGAATACCTATATTACAATGAATAGCAAGTAAATGAAACAAATCTTGTCTGGCGATTTCAAAATACATAAAATCCGCGTCCTCATTATAAATACACTTACGAATTCCATTTCTTCGAATAATTTTCTTCTAATTCATTTCTAAACGTTTACTATCACAAATTATACTAGAATACCTACATTACGATGTCGATCAAACAAATCTTGTTCCTTTTACATTTTTTTTTTTCTTTTAGCTATGTTTGCAAAAATTTCAAAACCCACAAATTATCCTAATTATGACAATATTATACATGGTATTAGATAAAGCAAAATTTATTTCTTCCAATAATTCTCTCCCCCCCCCCCCTCCCTCTCTTCTCTTTGATTAATTTTTACCATCGTAAATCGTCGGTGAGCGTAAAACGTATATGTAAAACTTGGCTAACAATCGGCCGATTCACTCGTACAGTCAACAGACTGTTTGAAACGTCCTCGACCAGTCAGGAAACTCGAGTCGACAGGAAAATGCGGAAAGAAACGCGAATGCGAAAAGCCAGCGAGAGGAGAGGGCAAGGTGCACGAGCCGCGGGTGGTTTACGCAAGCGGCGACCTCCTCGTCGTGTACCAGACCATGCAGGCAGGGTTCCCTATCGGTGATACGCGCATAAATTACTTGGAAACGAGCGTGTGCCTGCAACGGGTGAAAGTTGCCCAAGGTCACCGGTTGATTCTTCAACGTAACGTCATCGTCATTTGTTTCGTCAATGACGGCGCGCGCTGGTTTCAGAACAGAGTGACAGACAGTTCGATCGACTCCGGTTAAATTTTTCGGAGTTTCTCGAGCGGTTACGGAACGTGACCGTGTTTCAGAGCAACAGTCTCAGAGAAAGATTGTCAGGCTGGTTGAGAAATTGCTCTCGGAATCGGGAAGTCTGCTGGCAGCTGTGGGTAAGCAGCGATGTAACGCGCATTGAAAGAAATTTCGTGTCGCATAATGGAAGAAAGGAGGTCGCGCTGACTGGGAAACGTAGTGTCACTGCACCTCGGAAGCCCTTCGAAGCACTGGAGCTTGGTAAAGCATCGACGAACGCGTGTTGTTCTCACCGGGGTTTTGGAACTTTTAGGCCATACGCTTCTGAAACGTCTTACGCAACAGACACTGATGCTCGAGCAAGTTGCCATAAATAAAGGAAGAAGAAATTTTAATAAAATATTGTTGTATAGAATTTTTAAAATTATATTATCATTATATTATTAATCATCGTATTATCAATTTGATAAAATATTCTTATATAATATTGATAAATATTATTATTATTAAAATTAAAATATTATTGTTAATATTGATAAATATTATTATTATTAAAATTAAAATATTATTGTTAATATTGATAAATATTATTATTATTAAAATTAAAATATTATTGTTAATATTGATAAATATTATTATTATTAAAATTAAAATATTGTTAATATTGATAAATATTATTATTATTAAAATTAAAATATTATTGTTAATATTGATAAATATTATATATTATATTATATTATTATTATAAATATTATATTGTATATATTATTATCATTATTAAAATATTATTGTTAATATTGATAAATATTATTATTTTCTAAGAAAATAATTTTAATAAAATAATCGGTGTTTCAACTCGTGAATGAATCTCAATTGTATTTTCTCGTTTCGTGTCCGAATGCGAAGTACTCGAAAGTGATGTACGTGCGTGTAATCGAGTACGAAACGAAATAAAATTCATCGTCTAGAAACGACCAAGCGAGCGGATTGCTTCGTTATCATCACCGCGGTAGGATTATCTTGCTTCTTTTTTTCTTCTCCTCTTCTTTTTTATCAAACAGTCAGCTGACCGCAACAGCGACGCCTATTGTCAAGTGTCTCTCCCTTTCTTTCGCCGGCGAGTCTGTTATCCGACAGGAAGGAAAGCGTGGTCGAGATTAAATTCCCTCCATTGGCAAGGTTTAGGTTGTTGCACTACATTCCCGCCGCGTTCGTAATCGTTTCGCTTAAAGGTTAAGGTTTGCCTAATTTCACGATCAACGTCGATCTGATTAAAATACGCAGAACTTGATGTTTAAAAATTGATGAAAATGCACTCCAAGTGGAGCATATAATTTTCATCGACTGTGATTTTCGGTAAGTAAGATGTAAATTTCTAAATTTGGAGTCTAGTTCTTTAACTGCGTGAGGGGCATGACTGTACCGATGGCAAAAATTAAGATGTAAATTCGTAAAAAGGGTCACATGGACTTATTTTGAAACACGAAGCTTCAATTTTGATAGTGAGTCTTCATTTTCTATTTTTTTTTTTTTTTTTCTTTACGTCAAAAGTGAGGACACTTTTTCTTTCAAAACTGTCAAAATTCAAACACGTACAAGAAAAACATTGAAATCTTTTTGAAGAATTTGCTATGATCGTGAAGATTGAAATTTTTTGTTCTATAACAATTACTCAAAGCTTGTTGTACGATCTTTTTCGAGCTTTCAGCATTAAACGACGAAATCTTGGGATTTTTTGAATTTTTTTTTTACTTGTCTGACATTATTTAAAGTTCGACAAAACGGTGAAAAAGTTTCACTTCGATCTTCAAAATGATGGTGGATTCAGTTACGAGAAGAAACTTTTTCAACGTTCCTCACGCACGTTTGAACTTTCACAATTTTTCGAGGGAAAAAGCCTTTGACTGACGGTGTGTCAAAGTCATTTTTAAAAGAAACGAACTCGCAACTGCAGAGTTCTCACGGTTTAGAGCGAGATAGTTCCAGACTAGAACCAAGACCGAGTGGATCGTTGCATGATTTTTTTAATAAAGTTACATCAGTTTAAATTGTCAAGAACTTTTCATCGTCACTGGCACGGTTATGCTCTTCTAGCTGTGCATAAGTCCGCGATCTGCTCGTATGCGTTCACTCTCGGTTATACCGAGTAATCTCGGAAATAAAATGAATGTGTCGACTCGTGGAAGGAATCGGCGGGTGTTCACGAAGAAAATCGCGTTTCCTTTCGAGGCCTCTCTCGCGAGATTTCGTGAAACACGCAATGCAACGCAACGCAACGCAACGCGTTCGGCTCCTTTTTTAAGCCGGCGCGCTTTTTCTCGCCATTTGCTTCGGCTTTTAATAACCGCCACGCGTAAAAAACGGTGGCCCCTCCAGTGTGACCGAGTGGATATACGCGCCTGTATAACCACCACCGACAGTCAATGACCCTGCACTTTATGCCGAATATCCATTTGCACCGAGACGAGACTCAGCCTGTTACTGTTTTCGCCGCCGCTTCAAAGAATCGGGCGAAAACGGTGCGTGCGTGCTACGTCCCGATGAATTGTGGTATTACCAAACTCTCCAAGCCATGGATTTATTTCACATACGTCTAACGATATAATTTCGACGAATCCTCTTTCAGCAATAGCCACAAATCCCTCCTGATATTTAGGACACGATCGTCGACGAGTTTTCTCTGTCCACAAGCCCGTATACAGGGTGGACTATAAATATCAGTTCCTAATAATTCCTTAAAATAAATCTAAAGTAATTTAGTCTTTATTATATAAAGTAATTAATAATAATTTATTATTATTATATAAAGTAATTTAGTCTTTATTATTTTTCTGTTAATTTAGGGGGAACGATCTGACGGCCAAGGAATTGAGAGGAATAATTTTTAAAATACAATGAGAAAAGTCGCGTTTGAATTTAATCTGAAATTCATAAAATTGGTTTTTTTCTTATATCTTGATGTTTGCTAGAAGGAAAAGAAAGAAATAGATGGGAAGGAACTTTTGGTTCCAAAATACATTCTGTATACAGAGTGTTCCATGTGTCCGTGCAATTTTTTCTTAAACTATTCGCTGTAGAGAAAAATGTAGATTCAAATAAAACTTGAAAAATTGTTTCGAGTCTTATCTGGATGATCAGGATTCAAGGTGACCATTATTTTTTTAAAACAAAATTGTATATTTTTGAGTTAGCGGTCTTGTAGCTGACGTTTAGATAACGTTGGCTGAGTTCAAGGTCATTTAACGCCGCCCAAAGCTCATCCAAAGATCCCGGTATATGATGTTCGAGGCAACAGTGACCTTGGATGCCAATACTGACTGATTTATTCTCAAAACCCCGAATGACAGTTGCTAGACATTTTTCCCTTTTTTTCCTCTAAGTGTTTCGGGAAAAGCGCACTTCTCAAAAATCGTGTAAGGGACGCTCGCTAACAAATTACTTCCTTAAACATTGGAAGCGGGTCGTTAATTGTCGTTTTAGAGACATTGTGCAATTTAGGCACGTCGAACGTCATAGACAAGGAACACAATCTCGACGAAGGTGAGCTTTGAGCTTCGAGTTGAACGACCTTGAACGACCTTGGGACACCAACCTAGTTATCCAGGTCGTTGAATTCGTCTCGACCAGAAGACCGTGAACACTCGAAGTACGGTTCAATTTGTAAAAAAAAAAAAAAAATGAATTTCCAAAGCGCGATAAGATTCGGTGGTCCGCTCGAAACAACCTGAGTGAAATATTCGACATAATATATTTCTCCCTGCAGCGGATAGTTGAAGAGAGAAATGCGTGGTTGGGACACACCCTGTATGAAATGCACGCGGTATTCCCCATGGAAAGTACCCTTCAGCACCCCCTGACATTGGTGGCCACGCAGTTTCCTCGCTGTCGGTTCTTCCAGCTCGTAAATTCTGCTACCGTCTCATTCAGACGGCGCGCGTGTTTCCCGCGGGCTCGCGAGCCGCCTGCCGTGCTTCTGCATCCACCGTGTATTTTTATGCCCGAGTCATCGCTCCCACGGTGTATTTTTGTCCGGCCGCGGGTGATACGCAACGTTCCGCGTTCAGCGCAATCGCGTGGAAAGGACGAAGACGCGGCCAGCTGAGATTTCCATTTTACGGGATTACGGGTTCACGCGGTGGGGTTGGGCGTTTCATTGATGTCTTCTCTCTGACAGTGAAACAGAGACTCCATGGTGATGTACGAACATTCGTCGCGTACGTTGCTAACAAAAATTAGGAGATACTTCAAAATGAATACGAACATTGACTTGTTCACTTTTCCTTTCTCCTCGTCGCTATTCATTTTGAAATATCTCCAAACTTTTGTGAGCGAGCAGTGTATTCTAGAGTCCGCATAGATTGTGCTACGGAGGACTTTGGGGGATTAAGATAACGATAATTTCTTCAAAATGTCGAGATTATAGCTGATATTATAACTGATGATCGATGATTATCGGCGCTAGCTTTAATTTTGGCAATCGCGTCTCTTGAAGCAGAGCAAAAGCGTAAAAACGTCGGCAAAATATATATATTGAAATTACTAGGAATTAGTGTATCGACGTTTCGTCGTGTAAGCATTAATTTTAAAGTAATCACGTCGATAGTTTCTCACGCAGACGGTGAAATTGCGAAGATGTGTCACGAAGCGTTATATTACAACGTGACTCTACCTATTATTCGCTTCGATATTTGCGCTGGAACAAGCTTGTTTCACTTTTGCTGTTTCAAGCGACGCAAAACTACGCGGATGATGTCGCTTTTAATTATCAGCGATCTGCGAAATCACATATCCGTATATATTTATGATACCTGCGATTTCACGCGGGGAAAGAGAGGAAAGAGAGAGAAAAAAAAAAAGAAAGAAACGCAGACGATAATTGCTTTGTCACGCCGACTGCCTTTCGTTTGTCAAACGATACGGATATTTATCTGTATCTATGACAGATAACTCCTCTCGCTGGAGAAAGTGTATCGGTGTCAGTGACCTCGCGGTTATATAAGCGTTGCTGAGCGTTACTCTCTCATTCATCGCATCTTTATTATTAATGAAACATAAATCGGCATACGCCCACGTTTCGCGTGTAAATAAACCAATGGCGATGTACGTACATATATCAGATTGTGTAATGAGCTCGTTCGTTTCCTTGAGAATATTAAAAAGTTATGGACAATGAGCGCAATCCATACAGGTCGAATGAAGTACGGTATTGATAAATGTTGCACATAGTTGTAAATACAAACAAGCACTACAAATATCTCAATATAAAGTAGTACACTGTAAATATAATAAATATAATGTAACGTAAATATACAAATAAACAAAACATATTATGAATAAATTTATTGGAATATTTATTATACTACCGATGTTGGAGTGACTATACTATCGACTTTGAATTATATAATTATTATCTACGGTTATGTAGAGAACGTAGAAACACATATATTATGTAGCGAAATTTCTCCAACGACAACGAGTATTACAAATTTTTTTTTTCATTGACAATAAGTACCACAAATGTATTTCTACAGTAATTACTTATTTTCGAGTAATATTAAAACTTATCTTTTGAGTATTTTAATTTACGTTTGAGTAAAAATTAAGTAGAGTACAGAATTCTTAGAAGACACGTTCGTTTCGAGTTGCACAAATTCTCGTTAAAACACTCGTTGATCTTCCGATCATTAAAAAAAAAAGTACCTACTTGACTTTATAAGAAATTATGTTTCACGATATTTTTCATCGACAATCTTTCAAATTAATAAACTGTCTTTACAGAATTTTTTGTGCCTTTCTAGAAATTTTAAAGATACATTTGTAGCAATGAAATATAAATGAAAGTCTTTTCTTTCATCATCGCGAACGTGTCAATAATTCTTCACGTTCAAATGTGCAAATTCCGTAATAAAATCGCGTCGGAACGCAACAAGGTGTGACATGCCGGCGATACGCGATTTTCCAACATCCACGTGAATTTCCGGTGGCCGGTTTCGAAGAAACGAATCGCAGGTGGCAGACTCGTAGAGCACGGCGACCGCACATTTCGAACGGCTGTACGTTTTTATCTTCCATCTCCGAACGGATCCTCTTCTCTCATTTTTTTTCTTTCCCTCTCTCTCTCTCTCTCTCTCTTTATCCTACGCTCTCACGAAACTAATTTAGCCACCGAGACGATGACTGCGAAAAAAGGGCTCCCCCCGATCAGTTCTCTTCCCGAGCCGAAATTACGGCGGTAAACCCTCAAGTTTTAACGCGGCGAACTTCGCGTCGAATTTTTCAGCAACGACGACGTCCGCGGAGCCAAAAATGACGTCAATAAAACGAGGAGTAATCGTATTTCTCCACCGTTTTATCCTACTCTCCTTTTCTTTTCTTTTCTTTTCCCTTCTTGATCTCTTCTCTTTGGTCTCTTGCGACTTTTGTGATACAAATCCGCAGCACTTTAAAATAAACCAATTGCAACGCGATGTCACAATGCAGAGGCATGAGAACGACGGGACATTTAAAATTTTGAAAGCTGTAACATTCGTGCAACTTTCTGAAACGTGCAACTTTCTGAAACGTGCAACTTTCTCTCAATATCTGTATACTGTTTTACGCGATACCAATGATCCTCCGATGTAATAAAAATAATTGATTATTAGGAAAGTGTTTTAGTTTCAGAGTATGTGAAGCTTCAGTCCTTTATATTGGCTTGTAGTTTCGATATTTAGTTTTTGAATTATTATAATTCTTATTGTTATATTTTTAAATATAAAATTTTATTTTAAATATAAAATTATAGACCTTATTATCATATTTTTAAATATAAAGTTTTATTTTAAATGTAAAATTATAGGTGTTGTTATTATATTTTTAAATACAAAAATTTTATTTTAAATATAAAATTATAGACCTTATTATCATATTTTTAAATATAAAGTTTTATTTTAAATGTAAAATTATAGGTGTTGTTATTATATTTTTAAATACAAAAATTTTATTTTAAATATAAAATTATAGACCTTATTATCATATTTTTAAATATAAAGTTTTATTTTAAATGTAAAATTATAGGTTTTATTATCATATTCTTAAATATAAAGTTTTATTTTAAATATAAAATTATAGGTCTTGTTATTGTATTTTTAAATATAAAATTTTATTTTAAATGTAAAATTATAGATCGTATTATTATATTCTTAAATATAAAATTTTATTTTATATTTTAAATATAAAATTATAGATCTTATTGTCATATTTTTAAATATAAAGTTTTATTTTAAATGTAAAATCATAGATCTTATTATTATATTCTTAAATACAAAATTTTATTTTAAATATAAAATTATAGATCTTATTGTCATATTTTTAAATATAAAGTTTTATTTTAAATGTAAAATTATAGGCCTTATTATCATATTTCTAAATATAAAATTTTATTTTAAATATAGAATTATAAGTCTTATTATTATAATTTTAAATTATAATTCTGAATTTATCGCGTTCACCGGCGTTTCTGTTTCCTTTTTCTACTTTCTGTTTCAATACTGTGACCGCACATCGCGCGCCAAACGTCAATATTCTGCCGAAAGAAACCGCGACTTTAAAAACCAATCGTTCCCTTCAAGTCGTGATTTTCTTGGTCCTTAACGAGCTTGGTTCTTAAAAAATTCTGACATTGCGAAAGAGAGGACGGAAGAAGGGAAAAGGAGAGGAGGGGCCAATTCTTTCGGGACACGGGGATTAAAAAGTTCATAAGTCGCGAACGAAACTTGGCAAGTGGAAAGTTAGCGATCTTGGTAGAAGCTTGTGCAACTCGTGTTAACCATCACCTCGTCAAACTTCGCACCTCCGCGCCAGATTTCGCGCGAGACATCATACTCGGATCATTTCGGTCTTCATAGAAAGCTATTTCTGGGTGATGGAACTGTTCGAGACCTCTACGCTTCCGCCAAAGCCACTTAACGCGGCTCGTTGACTTCATTAATCGTTGCGTTAAAGCGATACGACGAAAATATAATTGAAGTCAAGCGTAAAAGATTTGTTTCCGACATTCCGTCGCCTGGACTTTAGAATCTTCGCATTTGGAACGAGAACTGCAACACAGTATTCGATCAGACGCGACGGTTTTATGTTGTTTAGGTTCGAAGTTTGGGAAATTACCAAAGTGGCCAAAATGGCCAATTTATAATTTTCCGGAATTTCCTATATTTGCGACAGTGTACTCTTGGATACTCCAATTTGATTTTTAATGAAACAGAAGCTTATTTATCGTGTTATTAACTTTTTCTTGCACTATACACTTTAATTTCTTCGTTATAAAATATTGTACTTTGGTCCTTTGGTCCTAGTATTGACACTGGAACTGAAAAATGACCAATTTGTAATTTTTTGTAATAAATTATCAAATTTTAAGAGGTCGTTGTAAAAGGAAGACTTTAATCCTCAAAACGATCGTGGATCTAGTTAGGAAAAACATTTTTCAACATTTTCACGCACGTCTGAATTTTTAGAATTTCTGGGCATCGGCCCTAACATTCGACCTTCAATAAAATGGTGAAAAAAAAAAATCGTACAAGTTCTTATGGGTGGTTGTAAAAGGAAGACTTTAATCCTCAAAACGATCGTGGATCTGGTTACGAAAAACATTTTTCAACATTTCCACAATTTCTGGGATTCAGCCCTAACATTCAACCTTCGATAAAATGGTAAAGAAAAAGAAAAAAAAAAAAATCGTACGAATTTTAAGTAAAGAAGAAACTATGATCCTCAAAAATGACGACGACGGATCTGCTTACAAGAGAGAAAATATTTCCGTGTGTTTCGAGCGATCTCTTTCACGTCAGTTGAAATTGTCGACAATTGTTCATTGTCACTGGCACAATGATTACGCTTTCCACTTATGTTCAAAATTTCAAGTCTCTTCGACAGACGCTGGATCGTAATGGCAACACCTAATCGTCCAAAGTGCAGATCACCGTAATTATACTGCGTTTAAATAATTTCCTCGGAGAGAAAGAAAGCCGTGATAACTCGATACGATCGGGCGAGCGGATGTATATAATAGAACTGGCGAGGCCAGGTGCATCGTCCTCGCGGAGAAAGTTCGTTGCAGCAGCGATATAACACGGCCGAACCTAGTCAACGGGGAAACGATGGCGGCAGGCCAGGCGCAGGATAAGATTGGCCAGGATTGAATCTCTGGCCTAAGAGCCACGCTCGACTGGCTATGAGGAACGGTTGTGCAACGTACATAGAAGAACTGTTCCCGAAGACACGAAAAGCGAAATGAGAGGATCCTCGTTCGTTCCGTATTTTTTCCCGGTATCGATAATGTATTCCACGATGTTCGTAGCACGATGATCTTGCCACAGGCAATAATAATCTTCCTCGGCAGAGAAAGATCGAAGAAAGGGGAGGGGGGAAACTTGATGACCCGATTCCGAAGGAAATTGTTAGGTCTCGAGAAGAGTGTATTATGTGTGTGTTTGAGGAGATTGGTACGAATGGGTTGAATTGAAATTCTTTGAAGCGATTTACGGTATTTAATTTAAATTAAAAATGAATTAAATATAAAATATACAGAGTGAAGAGCATAATTGTATCAATAAAGTAATTAAAAATTAATTAAATATAAAGTATGTACAGTGAAGAGCATACGATGAAACTGATGAAGATTAACAATGAAAAATTGTGAATAATTTAGATATATTCTACGTATGTGTATATACGTATAATGTCTGATATAGCCTTTGTAAAAAAAAAAAAAAAATGGTTATATACGTTGCATTAGGTTGAATTATCGACAATTGTCACTGAACTGTGAATATTTTTTTTTGATAATTATTTACGAAAAATAAATACAGAATAAATACAGAATGACACAGGCGAAAGGGAAATAGTTTTAATAGAATGTTCATCAGACTTTTAATTCTGCCTGACAATGATCGAGCGTCCTTCATTTTGGAATTCTACATTCCGCGTGCAATTTCCTCTTTCCGCGAAAAGAAAAGCATTGCTCGCCTTTATTATATCTGCGTGCGATACAAAATTCTCGAATCGTGCATTTTTAATTGCTCGACAATGATGAACGCGTTAATGTCAAGCGTTCAATGCGTTTCAATCGGCCGTACTGTAAAGAGAAAATTTTATTACGCGCACGTAGCGCGTGAAATATTCCGCCAGATCGAAAGTGACAAGAAAGAAATTTATTCATTAACGATTATTTAGTGCTCGAAATCGCGGATGTGAAGAACCGTTTAATTCGGTATATCAGCGGACACGTTTTCGTCATTCGCGTTGAAAATAACCCCACCTCGAGTGCACGCTAATAATAAATTAAAAGCGACGGACACAACGTTCGGGCGCGATTTCTGTGTTAATTAAAGATGGAAATGATGTTCAGCCAAATGGTGTCAATAGTTTTTGACGAAAGTACTCGTAGTATTTTGCAAATATAGGATATCGAACGCTTGAAAAATCGTATCGAATATTTTTTCCATTCTTCGCGTGGTTTCCCGATGATAAAATGCTCACACATTCTCGTTGTACTAAGAAATATTACTCTGACTAACCCTTTCAGTGCCGATAAAACGAAATAGAAAAATAATAAAATCGTTTTGTTTCGACTGGAAGCTAGAGACTGGTAAAAGAATAAATAAAAATAATTTCGAATGATGAATAAATAATTATCGATATTGATGACAAAAATATTGACAAATGAATAATTAAAAGAAAAATGTTAAAGATCAAGATTCCTCCGAGAGTCAATTAACTCACAATCGGATCAATCTGCCGAATAAATATGTTACTCGCGTTACTCGATCGTTAAACGCAACTGCAAACGCAAGAAAAGTCGCACCTGTTGACCCAGTTGATTGTTTTAGCTGGCGCAGCTCGCGCGGCTATTGTTAAACCTACCTCGAGATTCAACGCGGTGATTCACGCGATTTTCACGGTGCGTGTATGTGTGTGTGTTGCTGTTGCGGATCGTTGATTGCAACGCAATAATATTCCTAGATCGTTCGAGAGCGATCAACCTCGCAGATAAATCGCGGAGAACAATTTCGTTGCCGTATCCGTGACTAATGTCACGGTCGATGAGACTACGCCCTTTTCGTTATTTCTCCGCGCGAATGAACGTTCAAACAGAGAGTTTTTATTATAATATTTCAAGAAGATAGTTAACTTATAGTTTATAATATGTTATGAAGATTTATAATATTTATAATATTTTATATTTTATAATTTATAATATTTTATATTTTATAATTTACAATATTTTATATTTTATATTTTATAATTTACAATATTTTATATTTTGTATTTTATAATTTATAATATTTTATATTTTACAATTTATAATATTTTATATTTTATAATATTTGATATTTTATATTTTATAATTTACAATATTTTATAGTTTATAATTTACAATATTTTATATTTTGTAATTTATAATTTATAATTTTATACTTTATAATTTACAATATTTTATCCTTATAATTTACAATATTTTATATTTCATAATTTATAATATTTTTTAAACATCTTAAGATTTGCATTTTACGATATTTTTATAATATTACAACTTTTGTATCAAACAATTTTTCATTAGACGCAGAATTTTCCATACCACTTACATGGACAAGAATTTAATTCATAATTATACAATAAGAATTTTTTCATACTCTGTATAAATTCCGGCAAGATGCAAGTCAATCAATAAGTTAATATACAGAAACAATCGGCCACGTTCTCGTTTCTGAGAAACGAGATGATCACGACGTAAATAACGTCGAGTTCCGCACTCAACGCGTATGTACATAAATTTCACACCCGAGTTCATCAAACGGTCGTTAACGAAGCGGACTCTACGCTGTGCGTAGACTTCAATTCTCGGAACAAGCGAGAACAATCAAAAGTTCCACCGACGAACTGTTTCGTTTGCAAAGAGACGGCGAGCCGGAACTGGTTCTGCACGAAGAGCATCGAAATGTCTCGCGATCTCTCGATGGTGAACCGAGAGAGGACGGACGTCTTCGAGGCTAATGAACGTCTTCGTGGGCGCAGAAAAATCCTCGCCGACAGGGCGAATATCCAGCGACAGACGCGAGACGAGAGAGTGATTTATGGCTTGCTTTTAGATCACCGGGAGGATCTCCCAGGAGAGATCGGGGGATCGAGGTTTAGAAAGTGAGTCGTGCCGGCCGATTCCGAGCATTGCGAACGCGATGAAAAACCTACTCTCTCTCTATCTCTCCGAGTCACTGCATATTTGAAAGTCCAGTTTTGCGTTTAACAATAACAAAAAAAAAAAAAAAACTTGAGAATAATAAAAATAAAAATTCCTCTAGAATCCTTTGAGATCATTTCATCGTGGCAACGTAAAAATAAATTTAACACCTTTTAAAAATTTTTCCCACTAAAAAATCATCATCGTCACAATTCGCAGAGAGAGAGAGAGAGAGAGAGAGAAAAAGAGAAAAGAAAGAAAGAAGGAAACGTCAAAAGCAAGTACCATTCGAGAAAGAAAGGGAGTAAAAAACAGAGAAGAAAAAGAGAGAGAGAGAGAGAGAAATGTCTCTCTTTCTGAGGAAACAATCATTCTGTCGGACCAGGCTCCGAGACTGCTTGGAAACATTGGCATGGAGCGTTCGACGCTCCATTCAGCGAAGCTTCCCCGTGGTGGTCGGCAGCCAATAGCGAAATGGAAGCGAGAGTCGTTCGGCGAGGAGTTGCCTCGAAAGAGGTGAAAGTCCATAGGCACGCCATGAGCGACGTGCACCGCCATTCAGACTGTGGGGTCCAGTCGTTGACTGGTGGACGAGGTCTGTGAACGAGCCGGCCGAGTCTGGCCACGACTGGACTCGCTCCACTGGCTCTCGAAGCGGCGCGCCGTAGACGAGGATTCCGCTAACTTACTCATCGTACCGCTAGCCCACGGTTTATTCCGTGTCTGTGCATGCCACGTCTGCGCTGCCAGACCACCATGCTTGGCCTCGTGTTGCTACGTGACTTCCGGCTTTTCCCTTTCCCCCGTGCCTCCTTATGAGCCGAGGTGACTCATTCGCGGCGAGCAATCGGTCCCGATCGGTATCGATTCGATTGGATTGCAAATTTCCGGAGCGAGAAAAAGAGAAACCGGTGAGACTTTTAGAGACTGTTGGGATTAACAGTCGGATTTTTATGATTCGAACGATGGTAAAAGTATCGCGCAGATGGAGGAAAGTATTGTGACAAAGGGCACGAGATTTTCTAAAGTTTTTCTGGTCTTAGTAGCAACGAAAAGCTATGTTCAAACGTAATCAAATGTATAATAATATTTATACAAGTCATTGAAATTCAAGGAACTACCCAAAAATTTTCAGATCAGGAAAAGACTTGTGTCCTTTATCGCGAGTTACTTGCTAGGACAGGGGACAATTTTTAGCAACGAAAAGCTATATTCAAGTGTAATCAAATATATATATAATATTCAATATTAAATATATATTTGATATAGCTTAAATATAATAATATTTATTAAATAATAATTAAATTAGAATAAGGGACAATTTTTAGCAACGAATATTCAATATTAAATATATATTTGATTGCACCTTAATATAGCTTAAATATAATAATATTTATTAAATGATAATTAAATTATTCAATATTTATTAAATTGATAATAAATTAAATAATAATATTACTATATAGATTAATATTAATAATATTAATAATATTAATAATATTACCATATAGATTAACAATATTTATACGAATCGTTGAAAGGGACTATTTAACAATTTTGTTCTCTCGTTCGAAGAATTATTGCCAATAAAACTGAAGGCAGCAGGAAGGAGGGGGAAGAGAAAGACAATGTTGTCCGACAAGCGACAACTGGATGGTGCCACGACAGTTCAAAGAACCCGAAGATCGCGGGGCGATTCAACCGCAGATACCGCTATAGTTATGTACTCACGGTACCGCTAGTCCAAGGTTATTCGCATCCCGTGCGAGGCAAGCCGGATCATCATGGTGTCCCATGTTCCGCGCAAGAACCTCGTTTTCCCTTTTACCTCGTTCCTCCTTCCCCCCACCCTGTCTCTCTCTCTCGCTCGCTCGTGCGATCGTACGAGGGTGAAAGTGAGATCGGCGCGTTATTGAAACCTGGAAAGTGACACACACACATGCACACACACACACACGCTGTTTTATTCACCCCTCTTCTCTTCGTCGCGTCTCTTCTTCCCCTTTTTTTTTTTCTTTTTAATTTACGAACTTACGTGTGTGATATTTAATAGCTCGCGCGGTGAAAGGGTGGCTGCTATTTGATTAACGAAGGGTGAAAATCGGCGCGATATCCCTTCGGCGGGATGCGCTCCGTGGGGCTGAGCAAAGGGGATAAAACGATTTTATTCCCGCGGACCAAAAATTAATTGCATTTTGTTAATTTTCCGCTCGAGCTGCGCGAAATGAATATATGTGCGTTTATTGAAAATTGTTTAACAAGTTTGTTGAAACGTCGAAACAGAGTTCAACGTTGGAAATTTTTCGCACAGGAGGGAAGTATATATTTAGGGACAATTGTACGAGATTGAATCATTTGAATCACCGTAAACGGAAATGTCGAAGTCCGAACGTGCCGAGATGTTCGGGGCAAAAATCGTTTTCTCTGCAATTTAAAAAGATTATAAAGAAAAGTTGGTAAAAGTGACTTAGAAAAAAAAACGTGACCAATCCACTAAATTTCTCTTGACGATCGAAGACACCTTACGACTCCATAAGAGTTCTTTCCGAGTTCATAATTGCATAAAAGGGACAGGCTCGTCGGAATGAGAAATGGCGAGGAGGGGAGGGAGAAACGAGAGAAGGGACCTGGGGACCGTATAAATCGTC
Source organism: Frieseomelitta varia (assembly GCF_011392965.1). Lineage (NCBI taxonomy): Eukaryota > Metazoa > Arthropoda > Insecta > Hymenoptera > Apidae > Frieseomelitta > Frieseomelitta varia. The sequence goes on from NW_025110558.1 coordinate 66,759, forward strand.
TCCGCGCGTCCCGTGTGCACTGCGGAGAAAGACAATGGAGGCGTCGATAAAGCGCCGATGACACGACGTAATCAAAAGTCACGAATTATGGGCCATGCATAATGCACGATCGCAGCTACTGCAAACGTTCATGCAAATCCGCGCTAGGCTTGCTCGATCAAATTTTCGCGATTCGAAAATCTCGATGCGAATCGAGCAACATGGCACCGATTTAATTTGGATTTTGCCTTTGAGAACGTTTTGACTTTTCTAAAATACGTTATTCTTCCTAAATTAAAAAAAAGAAAACATTTTTTTAAAACATTTTTTGCTTTTGAGCTAGTTTTGAATAAACTGTGTCGAGAGAATTTTGCACGGTAGAGATATGCAAAAATTATATATTCCTTAGCTTCCTTATAATTAAATAATTATATAATTAAATAATTAATTAATTATATATTCCTTAGGGAAGGGGAAGCTGAAAATTTTGCACGTCATAATAACGATACCAACCATTTCTTTCTTGTAATATATTTATCAGTGACGCAAACGTCGCTTGGCGAAATTGATTCTGAGTTTCACATTTGATAAATACGCGTCATTTGATAAATTTGTGTCATTGAATCTATTAAATATATCCAAAGAGATTTTATCACTTCAAATATATGTTATTTGTCCCCTTAATGATGCGAAAATTATCAGAAATTATAAATAACGTCACCTCCAACCACGTGGCAGAGCGTTCAGGATGTTTGCACTGAATCGAACAAGATCGATTTCCTTCCTATACGGATCTTTTTCAAACGCACGAAGTTCGCCTTGAACTTTTTAAATACGCGGTTTCCGTCTCACTTGTGTGATTAAATGACCACGAGATAAGCGACTGCACGGAACATGTTCTCGCATTATTTGCACAATGGAAACACAATCAGCGGTGTTCTAGGTCGCTTCTAGAACCAGATTTCCTACCAACATGAAGTGTTACAAACACGCGCCAGTTAAAATCGCACACACGTGGCTTTCTAATCGACTCGCATTAATTGTTTTAGCTTGACTCAACATCAAACTAAATCCGTCTCTCTTACGTGGTGAAAGTTGTGCAATTCTCACCAGGATTCTCACAATGTGTCGTCGCGCGTTTATTCATCAACGAAATCATACCGACGACATTTTAGCGATATATATATATATATATAGCAAGGGTGCGGTGAGACCCTAAGCGCGACATATTGACGCCTGCGACCCGTTACACGAGGGTGAGATTCTTGAAGGGTTCTCCAAGACGGATAGGGATAGGTTTCGCGCGTTCTTGCGGCCAATCCCGTAGGAGACGGAGCTGGCGGGAGGAGGGGGGAACGCCATGGGGTAGAAAGCCGGACGAAAGTGTTTTTACACGCGGGAGGTCCTGAGAGCTTAAAAAAAGAAATTTCCATCGAGCACTTTCTTTTTTCGTTTCGTAAGCGTTAGAAAGCACGTGTCAAGAAATTATCAGTTATTCGTTTAAATTCTTAAAGATAATAATAAATGAAATAAATTAGATCGTAAATAAATGTTTCAGACACCGATGATAATTGGGAGCGGATGAATGTTACATTTGTACTCGTGCTGTGTGTAGTTTCGCGCCTGAAAATTTTTGTATAAATATTTTGTATAAAAATTTTGTATAAATAAACATAAGTTATTACAAAACCCTCCAGTAACCTTTACCAGAGACGTTCCGATTAACCGGTTAATTTCTCGAATAACATTTGCCTTTGCTCGAGGAAAGTGAAGAAAAGTGATCGAAGTGATTTTTCAATGAAAATGGAACGCAACGAACGATCACGGACGAGAGAGTGACGCAATTAATGGACGAAACAATCATTCTTAACCCCTTGCGCTGGCAGCTGGTTCGCGGACCATAACGAGTGACCGTATACAATAATTCGTCGCCTTCTTTTTCTTTTGAACTCGTCGGTATCGATATCACTGGATAGAAATTATCAAGACGTAATAAACTTATCATTTGTTTTGCCTGGGTTACATTTAAATATACTTTGAAAAAGATTGAGAAAGTGTTGCAAATTGGTACAAAAAAAATTCTCGACCAGCAAATCACCTGTCACTGTTTCCCTGTGTCTCAGTCGCGATAATGGCTAACAATAACGCCATCACTGGCAAAATTAAAAGTGTCTCCCAAATATAGAATCTGTCAGTTGTACGATACGAATGATTTCTGAGAACAAAGTTTGGACATTTTGTCGTGGCTCACGCAGGAAATGCCACAAACTGCAAAATGTTGTTACGTAAGTATCGCGGACACATCAGAGAGAAACGACATAACCCGAAAGAATCTTTCAGCCACTATTCGAGCATCTCGTTCTACGGATGAACATCGAGCTTTACAACTCGATTCTGTTCGTCAAAGCGTTTCGAGGTATTCCCGGTGTTGCAAGCTTCATCTACATTTCATCTTGTACGACCTATTGGCTAACCAGCCGATGCTCAAACGGTACTTCTGATATTTAGTTTGCACGAGTTTCGCAACACGTTGCCGAAGCATAGTTGCCCGCGCTACCAGATCGAATTGATTGTCAGTAAACCGACTTTTTTTCGACCGTGAACAACCCCTTTGGTCGCAGATTTATTCGATAAATGTGTAAGAACAGTTAGAATAAAAAGAACGCATGTCGAAGAACGCATGTCAATTTTTACTTTAACAAAGTAAATAATAACTTTGATATCGATTATTTTTCTATTTTTATTTTCTATTATCACTATTTCGATTATTACGATTATTAATTTGATTATATTATTTCACTTTCTATCGGACGAGATTTCGTTTCAAACTGAAAAACACTTGCTTCGTTTGAAAGGAGAGCGATAAATTTAATTACCATTTTGCCTTTCGCGTCGGATGACTTCGTTTCAAAGTAAAAACACTTGTACTTTCGTTTGAAAGAACAATAAATTTGATTATTACCTTACTTTCCGTCGGATGACTTCCAGTCATTTTAAATTTAAAGACACTTCCATCGTTCGGGGAAGGGGGAATGACAAATCGAACCCCGGCAGAACGAGACACGAGTCGGAAAGTGTATTAACACGTTCCACGTCGCGGACGCTTTATCCGCCGTTCGATCCGTTCACGCGAAACGACAATTAAAATTGATCGTAGCAGTGACGGTGATCTTGTTGCCGACGAATCTGCATACTGTCCGAGGTTGAACGGTGGCTGACAGAAGGGGTGATCGCGCACGGATGAAAAAAGACACGAAGGGAGGCAATGAAGCGAGCATCGTTCGACGACTTTAGTAACTTTAGAACGCGAGCGTGATACTGCAATTTCCACGGTAGGAAGAAACCGGGTAAGGTTGAATTATTTATACGCACGTAGTGTGAAAGAACCGTCGATCGTGTAACTCGCTAAAGAAAATCTCCTGCAGACCAAGTCGACGTGGTCAATCGTGACACAAAAACCCACCCCTGAGACCTATTTCCCCTCGTTACCAACATCCATTACTCAAAACGAACTGTTTCCCCGTCTCTTTCAATCCGCCATCGATGTGCCACATTCCATGAAAGCGATCCAAAGTCAGCGTCGATTCACAAAACAACCCCTCCCCGCCGCGATACTATCGATCGTCCCCCTCGGCAGCTGGGAACGAGCCTCGTCATCATCATCATCATCATCATTGCGTCAACAATCCATACCTGGTTCCGTTTCGTCCTCAGTCATCCACTCCCCTTAGAAATCGAAAAGACTATGCCGCTATGCAGCAGCATGCACGCCGGTGTGCCGGTTTGTTTTCGTCGAGACACGAAGGCAATGGCGTGGCCGTGTGCAAGTAAGCGGATTACATATGCGCTCTCGATTACAGAGAGAGAGAGAGAGAGAGAGAAAGAGAGAGAGAACGCGGCGAGTGCGGGGGCGCTGTTCGCGCGATCTCGTGGACGGCGCGAGGGGTGGGGAATAGCTGTCCAAGGGGGGAGAGGGGTATAACGAGCGCGTGGCGAGGGTGGGGGAAAGCTGGGCGGCGGAGTGGGGGGGCGTTCGGTGGCAGAAACGGCGTGCTCGGTGTCATTGCCTCGACGCTCGAGGCGGCCAGTGACTCCATCACTGACCTAGTGCCGAGGATCGCCGATCGAAGGCGGAAACGGCCGAGCGGAGGCCGTCGACCTCGGCCGGCCTCCAGCGCGACACACACCGATACCACTAGTAGCGCCCCGCTGCCGTACACGTTCCTCCTTGTCCTTCTCTTTCTGTGTCCCTTCTCTCGTATACGGGTGGCTCGTCCGTACGTCTCAACGCTCTCTCTTTCTCTCTCTCTCTCTCTCTCTCTCTCTCTCTCTCTCTCGATCTCTTCCTCGCGCGATCTGTTTCGATCCCCCTCCTGTTCCGTCGCATCTTTTTCACCAAGCTTCTCCAAGGGGGCTTTCGATCTCTCTGGGTGCGAGCCGCCCATTATACGGCCGCTGGCTGGTCGGTCGCTCTCCAGAAAATCGCGGAAACGCGGGTTCGCGAGGATGGAACGATGGCAAGCGCGACGTGTCGCGGCGACACGGGGTCGAAGGGGGGCAGGGAAGCAATCTTTTTCCACCGGCGGGTTCTCGGGCTCTAGAAAAACGATCCCTCCGCGTGGACGTGGAAACGAAATCCCGACAGACGTGTCGGTTTCGAGCGCATCGACGAACCACAGCGGCAGACGTATCGGTTTTATGACGGTGTGTCCGGAGAGGCTCGCTGTTTTTCGACGATGGAATTTCAAAGGCAGCTCTACGCTCGGTAGAGTGCGGTACTACGTTCGTTCGACGGTTCGACAGGGTGGACGCGAGAGGACGAGGGTTCGCGTTCGACGGGCGATAGAGCACGATCTGCTCGTTACTTATTTCGACAACCGTGCAAATCGTTCATCTTCTATTCAACGATCGTCGATCGATCGGCCTCGGCGTCCTTTCGTCTTTCAATTTCTGGCCGAGAATCATCGTCGCCGTACGACGTCTGATTTCAATCGATCAGGTATCTCGCCGGATTGCCCAATTCACGATCCGCAGTTAAGAATATCGATCCGCGGTTAAGAATATCGACGAAAGATATCTTGAGCTTAGCCTTGCCTTTCAATTACGACGTCTCTCGCAGCCTCGTTCCATTTTTTCCCCCGATGAAACGCAGATGCAAGGATGCCTCGACACGTCGCCAACTTCCGCGACACGTCGCCACGCACGCACGAGCGAGAGACGAGAGCACAATGATATTGTAAATCAAGTCGACCGTTCGGGCCAACTATCGAACTGTGGTAGAGAATATACATACGCTGACGCGTCTATGAATCATTGCGAGCGCGACCGGCTCGTTGTTATCGAATGTGGGAAAACACGGGAAGAAAGAGGGAGGCGGAAACGATGAAAGAGGGAGCCGAAACATTGTTGCAACATCTCCGATTGTGAGGATCGAGGTAACCGAAGAAGGAAATCGACTCCATTGGCCGACCGAACGAAAATTATTATATCCCACACTGAACAACAACGCGAGGCAAGAAAGTCGCAGTCTGTCGCGTGAAACTAAAGGTGGCACGCCCAGGAACTCGACAGTTTCCATCGGTGTCCGAATGAGCGTAAGAAAACAAGAAAAAAAGAAAAGAAAACACTGGTCCATTAACCGGTAACACGCGTGACTCTCGCTTCCGGATCACTATTGTCACAGGCAAAGAGAAATTGCCAAAAGAAGAACTGCCGATGTTTCCTGCGAGAATTCGTGACGTCTCCACAATACGATTCCATCGTGACGGAAGAAGTCTTTTTGTCTTCTAACGCTACAGTGACGTCAAGTACCTTCGTCGTTCATCTTTAATATTCAGACCGCGAGATTACATCAAACAAGCGGAGGAAAATTATGGCAAAGATGCGTCTGCATTGTTTGGTGTTTCGTATACACTCTGGTACACGCGGTGGGACCGGAAACAAGATAAATGGACTGTTACCATTCATCAAACACTTTCCAAATATTAGTCTAAACAGCAAAGACGAGGATCGTTGTAACGTTTGTATCGCATACTAATGGCTCTGCAAACTGGCCTGTGAACTATAGCATCTTCAACTCAACGGGACAGACGTTTGCGGGGGCGTAAATTCTGAACTGGTTTTTCGAAGCCTGGACTGGTCGTCGAGAGTGTTCGTTGCTCCACGCGATAGATTTTGGTTTGTAAAGCGGCGCGAACTCGTGCAAAGTTTCGAGTAAATTAGAAAAAAAAGTCGACTCGAATCACCGGGAGGTACGAACGAAACGAACGTAATTGTCGAGAATTTATCTTTTGTTTCTTTCCTCGTCGTAATCACGATGCGAAATATCTTTTCATCGGTGGAATTAACGAACTGCGCGGATTCAATGGAAATTTCAAGAGCAGCCGGAATCCTTTTCACCGATCGAAATAATTTCGCCCGTTCGATAGTCGATCGCGTTCACCAACTATCCCTAGTATTTCCTTAGTATTTAATTTAAATTATTACCATACATCGCGCAAGTAATTTCGCGAGTCCCTGAAAAAACAAACGATTATTCGACGTGCGTAACGCCATGTTTGCTTTACGTTCGTTGCTCGATCTCCTCGTAAGTTTAAAATTACGGAAGGAGAGGGGGGAATATAACAATCGTCTGTTTTCCCAACGGTAGTATTTACAGGCAAATCGAGCCAATTATACACGATTCAACAGAGAAATATGCAAATTCTGATACGTGGAAATATTCCTCGTATCGTATTAACCCGTTTTTGTTTTGAAAGAGCAAATTCCAAATCTACGAAATTTCGATTGAAAATTCAATTCGCACTCTAGACACATACACTGATCAATAAAAATTATATTTTACCGATACTGGCGAATAAAACAAAATGATACTGATAGATACAAAATATAATCACTCAATGCCTCGAGCAATCTATGACAACACTACGATTTCAATGAGCAGTAGCTTACGTCAAAAATCGAAAAGAGAATTTACGCAAGGCAAGGGTTAATAGAGTGCTGGTATAGTTTTCCATCCAGCAGTCGGTGGAAAAGAGCGAGGGCGAAAAAGAGAACAGAGAGAGAGAGAGAGAGAGAGAGAGAGAGAGAGAGAGAGGCGGAGCAGGTACGGCGCGCCACGTGCACCGAGATTAGCACGTTCCTAACCTACCCCATTCGTTAACCTGACCCGTGTCGCGATTCCTCCGCAGGTCGATTCCCATCGAGCGCGGATTAACCTACATACGCACGGGCATTTCTGCGGGGACGACCCGTAGGTGCCCGCCGATACAAAATTAACCAACCCTCGTCCTCCCCGGTGCAACGAACGCTTTCAGTCGATAGTCGATACGCAATCTCTCATCACTCCCATCGATATCGTCGTTTTCTTTTCTCGCTCCTCCTCTCTCGTAATTGTTTCCTTCTTTTCGAGAATTTCACTTCCTCGGTTCATTTCTAATAAGTCTTTGTAACTGGCAGTTTAAAAGTCTCACGTGCAAAGGAAAAATAGAAATTCTTATTCCGTGTAAGTGGGTAAAAATCGGTAGTCTACCGATGACAAACGAATTTAACTGATAGATTTTAAAACTCTTGCAAATATGTCCAAAGGAATAGAAATTTCCTATAAGTGGGTCTAAAAATCGGTAATGTACTAAGAAACAGATTTAACAAGTAAATTTTCGCAAACAAATTTAACTGATAGATTTTTTAAAACTCTTACAAACATGTCGGAAGAAATAGAAATTTCCTATAAATGGGTATAAAAATCAATAATTTACTAACAAACAGATTTAACAAATAAATTTTCAGAAACGAATTTAACTAACAGATTTTAAAACTCTTGCAAATATATCCAGAGAAATAAAATTTTCCCATAAATGGGTCTGAAAATTGGTAGTCTACCGACAAACAGATTTAACAAATAAATTTTCACAAACAAATTCAACTGATAGATAATAAAACTCTTGCAAACACATCAAAAGGAATAGAAATTTCCTATAAGTGGGTCTAAAAATCGGTAATTTACTAAGAAGCAGATTTAACAAATAAATTTTCACAAACAAATTTAACTGATAGATTTTAAAACTCTTACAAACATGTCCAAAGAAATTTCCCACAAGTGGATAAAACTCGGTAGTCTACCGGTGACAAACAAATTTTCTTAGCAAGAGTTTAACAAGGAGGCAAGGCAGAGACATTGTTTTGCCGAAATGCAAATATACAACGACGACGAACGCTCCAATTCTTTCGTTCTTTTCGTTGTATTCCACGCGACTTTCGAGGCCGCGTTGAAACGTAACCAGATGAACCGGCGAGCACGTCTGCGACGGTTTTATATTCAAGAATCTCGGCCAAGCACATATTTTACCTTCGAATCCGGTCAAGTCCACTCGCTTTTGTGCCGCTCGGCAGATCGGATTTTCGCGGGAAGGAGAAATTCCCGCGGTATTACGTGTTTTCCTCCCTCATCGCCCTACATTCCCAAATCCCGGCCGCGTGCACGACAAAATTTCGCAGTTTCGCACTTTCGTAGTTATCTCTCCGAGTCGAGAGTCTCCATACGTGACCATTTTCGTTTTTTTCCTTCCGAATGATCTCGACTAACTCTCAACTCAGTTAAAATTATGAAAATTATCGCGTCGAGGATTGTAAAATTTCTGCCAGCTGCTAGCTCGAATCATTTTCATTAATTTAACAAAAAAAATAAAACGTCAAAATGGTCAAAGGAAATGCTCGTCTGTCGAGATCTATCTTCAATCGTCTCTCGCCGACAATCGACAAATCTACCAAAACCCACCCAAACGCAAGTGCATATTGCAATGCATTGTTCGCAAAGCAGTCGCAAGATTGCAAGAAAACAAATTTTCTTGCCGGAGGAAAAGTCCACTCGTGCGCAGAGAGTGACTTGCGGCGTAGAGTAAATCGCAAAGAGTTCCCTTTCTTTCGCTCTCGGTAGAAGAGAAAACGCGCTTCCTTCTCGTGCACGCGAAAACGAGTCGCGGGCAGGAGACAGTGAAGAAGTGAAACTCGATCCGCGAGCTTAGAGCCGCGTTTCTATCCGCTTGCTTTCCTTTCTACCGCGAGAGTAAAGTTCCATTCTGCGCTGCGGCGTCGCAACGGTACATTAGACGCGCGAGCGAGCCGTCTTCCCTCGCTGCTCGTTCCGTTTAGATAACGACGACTGCCGGTATCCAAATGAACAAGTTCTTATCAACCTTCGTTCGTTTGCATATTTTTAAACACCTCTAGAAATACCGCTAGAAACGTCACGAAAAACTGCGTGCTTTCAGATTCTGTTAGATGACGATCGATGTAGGAGAACAATGTCGACAGATGGATCTTGTAAATTCTATTTTCGTATATTTAAAACCAACTTCGTTCATTTTAAACCATAAATTCATCCTGTGATCTGATAGCTGATTGTTCAAGATCGTTTCGGAAAAATGAAACGCGTGGCTCGTTTTTTGTTCGGCGTCGATTTCAAAATGGAAGACCAATCATTTTCGTCGTGTTTTGTTGTACTTTCACTCAGTACAAGTTCGTAAAAAATGTATATGGTGAAGAAGCCTTCAAACTATGACAACGTGTTATGACAATGAATTAATTAAGTTGATAACGTTCTTGGAACTATTTTTTTTCTTTTCTTTTTTTTTGAAAAAGATGAGACTCACAAAGTTGCCCGAAAGATGGCAAAAAATGATGGAACAAAATTGTCAAGGCGAATTTTTCTCGTGAAAATTGACCAACCTAATAATATTTTAGGTTACAATGTTCTACTGAGTTTCATAGCGAAAAATATGAAGCCAAATTAGTCGTACTATTATCGTAGCCAACAATTTTATTACCTATAGATAACGAATAGATTGCTTAAACATTTTAGTGGCAATGTGCACGTTTTCAATGTCAAAAATACGTACGCAGGCTAATGATGGATCGCAATACGTAAAAGCATAGCCAATGTAGTTTATTACTGACTGATTTTCACTCGTAAAAGTGAGGTATCCGTTTAGTTTCGTAGTTTAATAGATTTGAAAATAATGAATTCCATTGCAATGCAAAAATCAAGATTCCAATTTATTCATAATTTGTGCTTGAATAGTACAGTTTTCACAAGCAAATGTTAACATTTACTTGGAGAAACGATGAAAAAAATGACAAGAAAAAATACTTTAAATATATCGTTTGAACAGATGGTTTTTTCGAAAAATGGTGTACATTAAATTCGTCGTTAAAAAAAAAAAAAAAAAAAAAAAACCACTAATCTTCTTAATTTACACAAAAACTGTATTTTCAGTAATTTGACAAAATATCGTCTCGGACCCAACTTTGAGGGTACTTTTTTACCCCTTCAATACTTGTCGACTATTTTTTCGACAATTACATTTACGACAAATTTCATTCAAAATCGATGATTGACGCTTCGATATTGACGTTCCGTTGTGTTAGAAGGTACGATCTTACAAAACTCTCGTTCCCTTTTGAACACGTTTGCCGATGCAAAGAAACATGGTAGCGAAACAATTTTACACATTACGATTATTGAACGAATTTCTGGGATTCTGTCTGAAAGATCGGGGCGGGGGGGAGACCGATAAACGCGGAGGATCAACGTTATACATGGTGTGCAAGAACTTACATTTTTGGTTCGTCGATGATCGGCCATCAACGTGAGCGGCAGCTGTTAGCGTAGCCTTCTCTCCCCCACCTGTGCGGTGTTGCGGAAGCGTGCGAGAGCGTGGACGACACCGGGCCGGGCGCGATCACAGCCGCCTTCAGCTGCTCCCCAACTCGCCGCACCTGCGTGTCATTCTTCGCCGTGGACTATCGTCGTCGCCTCGGTACGGCGCTCGGACCTGTCGTTCGAGCGTGGCCCGCAACCGGGGCAGGGTTGTTCGCTGCTAGCCGGGAAAATCGTAACGTCGATCACTTTCACTGCGCGCCGCGCGTTCCCTTCCGCGTCACAGTCGCGAGATCACCGGTGGCGGGGGGGGGGGGGGGGGGGGGGGTGAACTTTCCGGGCGGCCGGAAGGGAGCCGAGAAACGAAGAGTGAAGAGGAACACGCGGAGACGAAAACCGTGAGAACGAGGGACACGGAAGAGAATGAGAGAAAGAAATGGTCCGGATGAGAAAGAAAGAAAGAAAGAAAAAAAAAATGATGGCAGACAGCGAGAAACAGGAAGGAAGGGAAGGAAGAAAAAAAGAGAGAAAAGAGAGAGAGAGAGAGAGAAAGAGAGGGGGGGGGGGGGAAGAAGCGAAAGAAGACGACGTTGAGACGGCAGAGAACGATAGCAAATAGGTGAAGGGGAGGGGAAACGCGTGGAGTGCCGGTGGAGTCGTCACAGTTTCACTTTTAAATTCCTCGAGGCGCTCGGCTCGCTCGCTAGCCGCTCTCCACTTGCTCCGCTCCGCGTCGCTGCGCCGCGACTAGGTCGCGTGCGTGTTGTGTACGAGGATTACCGTTACCGTTAACGTGACGTAGACAGCCACCGGTAACGTCATAGACCGCTCACTCTCCGGCGCTGCGCTCGCCTCTTCCCGCTAGTCTACTGGCCTGTTCACGCTAGCGCTTTTAGAGCTAACCAACTTCCAAATATCCACTCTCGTTATACATACATATATATATATATATATACGACCGATCTACGGTGTGTGTGCACCTCGTTGGAACTTGGTTGCGCAGCTTCCGGTGCACCAGCAGCGAACAGACTGTCTGTTCTTCTCTACGTACGTTTCACGCCGGAGTCTTTCGTTCGATCTTCAACTGGATCGGTCGTTCTTTCTACGAGAAACAAACAATCCTGCGCCGTGAATCGACGCTGGACATGGTTGCACGCTGGATTAACCGGCTCGGAGCTTACGTTTCATCACTTTCTCCGCGAGTCAATGGCTCTTGGTTTCTGGCTGGCGCGTGGAGAACGCCAGGCCGCTCGCGAGACAACTCCGAGACGATGGAAACTGTCCAATGGATGCTGTACACTCCTACTGTACCTTCTACTACCCTCCGTACCTTCCTACCCACGACGATTTTCCCCTGAGTTGTTGTTGTTGTTGTTGCTGTTCGTCAGTCTGGTTTGTGCACCGGCACGCGAACACACAACGGGATCACGACGCTTTCGAGTACTTTCCGCAAGTGATTCGCGGTCATCACAGTTTAACATCGAGCCCGCTTTCCAGCGAACTGTTCTCATGCGTTCCGTGTAGCAGCACGCGCGGCGGGCTTGTTCTGTTGCCGGCTGTTTCTTCCGGTGGATCGTGTCTGTCGGACGTCCTGCGACCGCTGCAATCGCCGCCACCGATCCCTCGCCGCTTTACGTCCGCTGCAGGGAAGGAAAATGGCTCATGGCACGTGTCCATTCGCGGCGAAAGTCACGCGAAATGTGAGCCCCTCGAACCGATCCCGATAATTTGTTGCTTCTTTTCCAGCGCAACTCGACAAGACGAAAAATCGTCGCGTTTTTTTTTTTTTCTTTGAGAAATACGGAAAAGGGAAAGAAAACTTTTCCCTGAGAAAGAAGCGTCGTTCGAATTTTTCCCAGCGACAGTTTTCCCTCTCCGTAATTTGGAATGCCGATCGCGCGTGGCTCACTCGCGTGCGCTGTTCGCCGATTGGGCCTTCGTCAAAAGTCAAAGACGTCTGCCGCGACAACGTCACGCGACACCGAAAGAGCAAAAAGATACTCTCCTCAAGCGATCGAGGGAAATTCGTCACCGAGGAAACTTTCAATCGGTCTGACGTTAACACTGACGTTCGAGGCTATCTGATCGATGATCTATCGGATCGTTCCTTCCAAACTGTCAGTCGCAAGTGATGTGTCCGGCACAGTGAGAGTGTCGGCGTCTCGATTGGCCAGCCCGAGGCGAAAACGAAATGAAATTAGCGTGTCTTCGATTGGAAATCTTAAATTAGCGGCGGCTGTGAACGTCGTTTGGGAAACTCGTCGAGTGCCAGCGAGCTTTGGTTACGATAAGGTTCAATCGATAATTGACTCGTTATTGAGTACAATCGGTGTGGCGCGGGACAGGACCGCCAACCGCGCGCGCGACAGCCTCGAATTATTGCTGGATAACGAGATCAATTCGGTTAATCGTCGTTAGGCGTGCAAGTTTGTGTGTACTCGGTCGGCACCGTTGCTCGACACGTTTGCTGGAAATCCCTACGAAAATTTGGCAAATTGCTGGGAAATTTTCCACTTCGTTGAACGAAGTATCTGTTTCGTCGTTCAGAGCTGTTGAATGGTCGATGAATTTTCATCAGAAATGATGAATTTGGAAGTATCTGTTTCGCGGTTGACGATTGAAAATAACGCGGAATTTTACTTGTCTGACGTTTTTGGAATTTCCAGGAACCGTAAGTAACCTCAATCGCGTAAAATCGTTCGAATAATCAGACTCGGATAATAAGACAATAGACCTACGACAATTTCTCCCTGCCTAAATCTAATCTAAATTCGCAAGTGTTATTGCCAACGTGTTGCGAATGATTGAAGATACTTTTTGAACTTTAAGGAATCGGTGATCTCAATTGCACAAAATCAAACACGGCAAGAATAACAAGACCTTCGACAATTTCTCTCTGTCTAATTGCCTAATTGTCTAAACCTGACCTAAATTTCGTAACTAGAATCTGACATAGACCCGATGACTTCTAACTTTTTATAGCCAATTATATTACAACTAGCGGCCAATCAACCAAAAGCCAACGAGCCTCGTTCAATCTCCTCCACGTTTTCCCACGTAGGAGGAGAAAAAAAAAAAATGGGAGAAACGACCAGCTGAGAGCGTTTCTCGACGCGAAAGGGGGTAGGTAGACGGGCTGTCTCTATTTTCATTGACACGTTGTTACACCGGCTACGAAAGAAGCCTCGAAACGTGACGCGGTGCCGCGGCGCGCGATTTATTTATAACCGCGCTCGGTCAGAAACGGCGCTGCGTTGCGTCGTGACGCGCGCGTGTCGAATATTACGCACGCGTACTGCCGCGTCCTGTCGCGTGCACACGCGGCACCGTCCGAGAAAAAATGTGCTACACCTCTCGCGAATCGCGTACCGCGACCGAGGAAAACAAGACGAGGCGAGGGAGAAACAAAGGAGAAAGGACGAGAGAAAAACGTGTTTGCTACTTCGACCTGACTATTCTAATCCGGTCGTTTCGACGCCGAAACTGCGCCGCTTTCGAAACCGGGAAGAGAATTGCCCGATGATGTTTCTTAAAATAACGAAACGCCGCGCGGTCTATGTTTAGCGTTTGCGGTGCTGCGTTTGAAAGATTTTCTTCGGGTTTTTCTTGGATCGAGTCGAACCTCGATCGTGACGTTGAAAAGAGGAATCGATCTAGAAACGAAACGAGGGAGCGAGGTTTTGCTCGTCCACGAGAGATTCGAGTAGATGGAACTTGATGTAGCCTTGGCTGACTTGAACAGACCGTCTAAAACTGTCGTTCGGCCGCGCTGGTTGGAGGAAAATTCGGTAAGAACCGGTTACCAAGCGTCTAATCTGTTGATAGCTCGCGATAAAACAAAACTCTCTATCTCTGGTATCGCGATCCGATAGATCTAGCGAACGATGCGAAGATTCTCTAAAGAGACACGCGTTAATCGACTTTGTCCTTTGACCTTCTTCCGGTCCAAGTTGCTGGCGGTACTCGCGCGCGATGTTCTTTCGGTGTCGCCTGACAATTTTCCCGAACGGAACGCTTGAACGAACGACGAGCCCCCGCGTGATACGCGCTACGGTTCCGTTCCCTCTCTCTTTCTCTCTCTCTCAGCCCCTCTCTCTTTCTCTCTCCCTGCGTCTGTCAAAGTTGTCGGGGGGCGCGCGCGCGAACACCATGCACCAGAACGAGCTCCCAAAAGCGAAGCGTGAAAGAGGAAACGGTGGCCGTTTGAAGCTCGAATCATTCAAAGTTAAACAAGGTTGAATCTACCGGGCTCTTGAAGACACTTAAACCTCGTGGAGATCCAGGGAGATTCCGTTAACGCCTGGTCGACGAGACGACGAAGACGAGGGCGACGACGACGACGACGACGACGACGACGACGACGACGACGACGACGACGACGACGAAGGCAGGGCGATCTTCTGCTACGGATCGACGTCACTGGATCAAGAACGAAAGGGAGAAGACGAAGAAGCGAAAGAGAGTATGGTTGCTGGTGAAACGCGGACGAGGAGAGGCGTGTGCAGAGAGAACGAGGAAGGAGAGAGAAAGAATGGCACTGTCGCGCGCGCGTGCAGTGCGGACGAAACACGTGTACCCGTTGATGAGGGAATAAAGATCGGCTTATAGAAAGAAGCGGATGAGGCGAAGAAGCGTGCGTTTGTCGCGGTGGCCCGATGTATAGGAGAGAGAGAGGGCGGCGCGCGTTGCACGCGCGAACGAAAGAGAGAGTGACCCTAAGGGGGTGGCGCGACGATGAAGTAGATCGCGAAGGATCCACGGACACGATGACGGGCAATCAGAAAAACAATCTCGCGTGGAGTGGCGCTCGTCGACGACTGTTCATCCATCGATCAACTGTTTGCGGGGACTTTGACTCTCGTGGGTCGGCATCGAGATCCACGCACTGACACAGAATTGTTCCGAATGGACAGAAATCTGCTCGCGATGCGTTAAAAGTTTGAAAATTATTGACGAATGGTGAGGGACGAACGATCGAAGAAATCGAATGATAGATAGATAGATAGATAGATAGATAGAGAGAGAGAAGCGAAAGGAGAAAGGTAAAGATCGAAACTGAACAACACGTTGACAGACTGGTATCGCGATGAACGTCATACGTATATATGCATCTATTTATATGTAATGCGTGTGTATGCGTGTGTATGCATGATGAATATATCCGGGAGTCTCTCTCGCTCTCCGGCTGATCACGACGTGACAGATTTCTCTTCCTGTTCCTTTATCTTTCCTTTCGGTCTCTCTATTCTCTACTTTTATCTCGACCCGTGGGGGGGAAGGGAGGGGGGGGCGAGGAAAGCATGTATTTTCTCGTTCGTCCTCTGCGCGTTCCCTACATATATGTATCTATTTTGCACGGCACGCGTATGGACACGGGTGTATATAGATATAAATATATTTCGCCTCTCCGTGTTATTTTTTTTTTTTCCCGCTCTCCCGTCTTATTGCGTATCACCACAGGTGATTCACTGGGTTCCTCTCCGCTGTTCCTCTCGGTCTGGCCCTCCGCCCGCGACTTCCGCAACGACGGAAAAGTAGAGAAGCAGATTACTTTTTTCTTTTTTCTTTTTTAAGGATACGTGCGTATTATTACATCGGGGGAACTATCGAGAAACAAAGTAGCAAAAAAGGAAAACCAAAGAAAACAAAAAA
>NW_025110558.1:83056-85118 GCF_011392965.1 Frieseomelitta varia
AAAAAAAAAAAAAAGAAAAGAAGAACCGGCACCACACTGACGATAATCGGCACACTCGCGCTAGTACACAACTCTCCGCTCTGTGATTTTCTCTCCCCTCGAAGGGTTCACCGCGTGCGTATATCCCTTCCTGTTTTCCCCGAGCGGTGTACGAATTGCCGCTTCTGCCGCGAGCGGACACGCTTTTTAAAAAATCGCGTGGAACCACGGAAACGCCAGCCGTGAACCGAAAACCGGCCAACGAAACAACAAACGGCGCACACTATTGTGGCCCGGTCGTCGCACTCGCGGCTCTCTTCTTCCTCCTCCGCCTCCTACTCCTTCTATTCCTTTCCGTTCTTCTTCTTCTTCCTCCTCCTCCTCCTCCACCACCGCCACCACCACCACTTCTTCTTCTTCTTCTTTTTCTTTTGCTTCTTCTTCTTTTTCTTCTTCTTCTTCTTCTTCTTCTCCTCCTTCTTCTGCTGCTTCCTCGTCAGTATCGGGTAATCCTTGCTGGCTGTCACAGCGAAACGTCACCCACCGAGTGCGAAAGCAACCAACGTAACTCGACAGTGTTCACGTGCGAGATACGACGACCGTTTCCGCGCGATTCGCGACTCTCCGCGAGCCCGCGTACACGATACGCGCGGGCACGACGATCGAGCAACGACCGAGAAACGAAACCAAGACGAGACGAACGACGAACGTTGCCGTTTTCCTTTTTTTTTTTTCCCTCGTTTGCCGCGAACTTGAACGCGAGACACGAGACACCGACACCAAAAATTATATCGATTAAATACCGACACCAAAATTATACCGACACCGGTGAATACAATATTTGTCCCCGTAGGTGGACACACCACTGTGAATCGCGAAGGCGCTGCTCTAGCCGAGCACGTAGTAGGAGGATGCAGAGAGAACTCCGTAGAAAGCGTTCGGTACGCTCGTCCGCGATAAGCCGACTCTCCGCGCGTGCACGCGTGTAGCCTCGAAGCGCGACAGACGTCTCTCCTCCCTCGTGGAGAAGGGAACGGACGCGCGCGGTCAGAAAAGCCGGGGAAAAAGACACGCGGGGAGAGAGAGACGGCTAGAGGGAGCGAGAAGGAACAAGGGAGTGTGCGCGAGAGAGAAACAAAGAGAGAGAGAAAGAGAGAGAGAGAGAGGCGGCGAATGAATGACGGAGATGGAAACAGGGACTCGGAGGGACAAAGAGGGAAAGACGGTGGTGGTGTGACGAGGAGAAAGAGAGAGCGAGCGAGCGAGAGTGAGCAACAGAGAGAAAGAGATAGCGTGACGGTGACAGGGACAGGCGGTGTGGCACTAACGAGGGAGAGAATTCACCGCGAGGAAACGAGGGACGAAAACCGATCGGGCGAAACGCGCGCGCCGAAAACGCGTGCGGCACACGACACGCGAAAAGTCGTTGTTGTTCCGCGGGCTTGTGGAAAGCGATGCGAGCCACGACGCGGAGGTGCCAACGTGTGACGGACCGTGTATACTCTCTCTGCTGTTCACCGGGGGTACACGCACGAGAGAAGAAAACGGAGCAGATAGAGAGAGAGTAGGAACGGAGCGGCCATGTGTAACGCGGAACACGCGCTCTCCGCGCGCAGTCGGCGCGATCTCTCGCTCGTAACGCAACGTCGTCGAAGGGAAAACACGCGCGCGCACTCTCTCTCTCTCTCTCTGTCTCTCTCTCTCTCTCTCTCTTTCTGTCTCTCTGTTTCTCGCGTTGCTTGCGCCCTGCCGGAATCGCGGCGACGAACAGAGGCGAGAGAAGGTACGCGGTATAGGGACACGATGGATCCGAGTCTCGCGAGAGGGAAAGAGAGAAGAGAGAGGGGGAGGGAAACCGAAAGCAAATCGGTGAAAGAGAGAGAGAGAGAGAGAGATGGAACGTGTCAGTGTGAACGACGGAGCGAGAGAGCGAGAAAGAGGGACACACGTGGAATAGATAGAGACGAAGCTAGGCAGCGAAGAGAGACAGAAGAAGATAGAGAGATAGAGAAAGAGAGAGAGAGAGAGAGAGAGAGAGAGAGAGAGAGAGAGAGAGAGAGAGAGAGAGAGAGAGAGAGAGACA
>NW_025110559.1:0-43992 GCF_011392965.1 Frieseomelitta varia
GATATTACGTCCAAACCAATGTTTTATCCACGTCAATGGTTAAAAAGCAATGTTCGCAAATAAGTTGCGAAATTGATATTATGTCCAAACCAATGTTTTATCCATGTCAGTGGATAAAAAGCAGTGTTCACAAGTAAGTTGCGAAATTGATATTACGTCCAAACCAATGTTTTATCTACGTCAGTGGATAAAAAGCAATGTCTTGTCGTCGTGTATGGTGGGCACGTACGAGCAAGCGAGAAATATGGAAAACCAAACACGAACACTTTGGCAAAGATCCCTGGTGGATCCTAGCCAGTAATCATATGCTTGTCTCAAAGATTAAGCTATGTCTCAGTAGAGAAATATATAAAAATACGTCCTAACACGAACTTTGGTAAAGATTCCTGGTTGATCCTAGCCAGTAGTCATATGCTATGTAATGATTAATAGGGACAGATGAGGGCATTTGTATTGCGACGTTAGAGGTGAAATTCTTGGATCGTTGCGAGACGAACAAAAGCGGAAGCATTTGTCAAAAATGTTTTCATAAATCAAGAACGAACCGCCCTTGTTCTAACCATAAACGATGCTAGCCAGCGATCCGCCGAAGTTTTTAAGATGACTCGGCAGGCAGCTTCCTGAAAACCAAAGCTTTTGGGTTCCGAGGGAAGTATGATTGTAAGACTGAAACTTAAAGGAATTAACGGAGGGCATCATCATGAGTGACGCCTGCGATTTAATTTGATTCAACACGGGAAACCTTACCAAGCCCAGACACCGAAAGGATTGACAGATTGATAGCTCTTTCTTGATTCGGTGGGTGGTAGTGCATGGCCGTTCTTAGTTGGTGGAGCAATTTATCTGGTCCGATAACGAACGAAACTCTAGCCTGGTAAATAGACATAACTTATGATATCTTGAAGGCTCCCGGCTTCGGTCGGTAGGTTTTACTCAACGTACACACAAATCTTAGAGGAACAAGCGGTTTCTAGCTAGAGATTGAGCAATAACAGGTCTGTGATGTCCTAACTGTTCTGGGCCACACGCGCGCTACACTGAAGGAATTAGCGTGTTTTCTTTGGCCGAAAGGCCCGGGTTAACAGCTGAACCTCCTTCGTACTAGGCATTGGGGCTTGCAATTATTCCCCATGAACGAGGAATTGCCAATAAGCACGAGCCATAAGCTCACGTTGATTACGTCCAAGCCCTTTGTACACACCGCCTGTCGCTACTACCGATTGAATAATTTAGCGAGGTCTTCGGACTTGTGCGCAGCCAATACCTTGGCATTGCCGATGTTACCTGGAAGATGATCAAACTTTATCATTTAGAGGAAATAAAACTTGTAACAAGGTTTCCGTAACTGAACCTGCGGAAGGATCATTAACGAATTAATAAACACAAAACGTAACTATGACGATTCGATAGATTGGAACAATTTCAATAAAACTGTAGCGACCTATGGTCCCTCAAGTACGAGATTCGAACACTGACTTGTACAAGTAAGTGGCTATGCGCCTAGTGTTGAAGTTCCTTCGATCTTCGACGTTAAGCAAACAATTGCGGAACATCGTTAGGATGGGTGACCATTCAGCCTAGAGGATAGTTATAACAAGCGTCTGGGATAAGGAGTCACTGCCATCAGCCCTACTGACGAGTTTAGGCAGCGATCCTGAGACGAAACGAATTATCTTCATTTTCTTCAGCTATCTAAATTTCCTCACTTACCCAAATTCTTCCGTTCTTACGTTCCTACATTCATCCTTAAATTCATTTCATCATCATCTGTAAAACCCTTCAAACTACCGTTGAAACTTCGGAAAGCGAAAAAAGAAACGACAATGGAATCGTAAATCTACCGACTCATATACGTATATAATGTTACGAGAATCTCAAGCACTCAAGAAATATCGCCGGAAATCTTCGACAGTGAAAGGAAGGGAGAGAAGAAAGAGGATTTTTCCGTAAAGAAAAAAATTCGAAAGCACACGCACACACACCTAATGTGTGAAAAACAATGCAGCAACCCTGAACAAACGAGAGTGGCATTTAACCGAGGCAATTAGGTGTTTGAGCATACACGTTTAAAAACACGTCACGTACGTGATATATTGGGATAACGAAAAATATTTGGCATGTAGACCAGGGGAAGTTTCTGTTTTTTTTATCTCGCTACAGTTCGTTAAACGATTAATTTAGCCGAAAGTTAATCAACCAAATTGCGCGGCCAGTGTTTCTAGAAATATACTACGTCGATTACGTCGGTATTTTAATTTTTTAATCGCGACGCGTAGAATAATTAAATTCTACGCAATAATTAAATTCTACGAAGGAATTCTTTCACGTAGAAATAAATATATTTTCTAACTTTTTATTTTTTATCCGCCAGAAAGGTAGATTATTGTTAAATATTTGAGATTTTTCTGGTCACATTCGTACAAAGATAAAGTGCAATTCCTTTGATCGATTTTGCAAGAAGAGGAATTTCAGAGAATTATCGTATTATTATTAGTTCCCGCAGCGAGTAATAAAATTTCATAGAAGATTAAAGGTATATGGTCTCTCGTCTATGAAAGCTGCAAAATCAATAACCACTTGACGTAGCTTTCACGTAATTATCGAAGTAATACCTATCGAAACAATTACAAAATATTAAATTTTCAGTACAGTTTCGTGCGAAATTTCGAACTACATCATTAAAATCAATCAATTAATATAATCAATTAGAGAATCAAGTTTCAACAAACATTAACATGTAAATTATTCAATTTCGTTTGTCGGAGGGCTTAATATCTTTCTTTCATGCAAATTAATTTATACGATGTCACGAAAACTTGAAAGAAACTGATATTTCAGTGTAATAAACTACTTTTTTATAATTAAATTTCTCTAACATCATCAGTTTGTTTAGTAATATTTATTTTTCAAATGCACGTATAACAACAAAAGTACAAAATTAAAGTTAATAGATCAAGATTATCTTGAATAAATCATGATCCATTGACGTGGCATTTCCAAAAATGCCCGTGCATTCTTTTACTGTTCCTTGATAAATTAAGTAAAAATGCAAGCGAAAAGCCGAGATATCATCGTTAAGCAATTGAAACTTTCAACTCTACGATTACCACTCGCGTCACGAATAAGTTCTCATAGTCCTGAAAGCTTCAGAATATTATTGCGCCTGAAAAAGTGGTCGTCCTGCGAAAATAATCCCCGACGAAACACGATATGAAGTAGGAAAAGTGAAGGAAGCGATGAAAAGAGAAAAAGAAAAAAAGAGCGGAACAAAGGAAAGAGATTCCTTTCCGTGAACATTTTTTCTCTTTATTATCACCATAAAAATCGGCAGATAGACGCGTCTCACTTTCTTCGAGGGACGGTCAGAATGAGAGAGAGGGAGATAAGTTTGCGCGATCGTAAAAAACGACGCGATTTTGCAAAATAGAAGAGCCTCTGCACCCGATCGAAAATCAGTATAGGAATCGAAGTGTCCGTAAATCTGTTTACAGTCAAAACTGATCGTTTCTTATTTTTTCCCTGGTCTAAATCCCCCGGCCTTTAACCTCTTGCGCTGGTAACTGTTGTATCTTCACATAAAGCGTGACCAAACCGTATTTAATAATTCGTCTTCTTTTTGAATTCATCGGTATATCACTGGATAGAAATTATTAAGAAGTAATAAATTTATTATTTGTTTTGCCTGGGTTGTATTTCAATATACTTAAAACTAAGAAAATATTGCAATTTGGGTCAAATATTCTTGACGTGCGTGACAAGTCATTTCAGCGCAAGAAGTTAAACGAACGAGCTTTCGAATGGACGTGTCTCCCCATAGAATTTTCGTTCGTTAATAGACGTGGCGTTTACATGGCTGGAATAAAACTCACAAGTTGAACGGTTCCTCTAAACGATCGTGGCAATGTCCCCGGCGAAACAATGCCTCGGTTTCGGCTCGATATCGGCCTCGAGGACTCGCTCCCTCTGGGATCAGTATCTTTCATTCGATGTTCGATACGATTCGAGAATCTCGATGGCGTATCTTTTTCACCGGGTACCGTGCACGTACAGTGGCTTTTCAGGAACTGAAGAAGAATGCTTTCGCGCGCAAAGTTGCATTTTGAAATTTTATTAACACTGTAACACAAAACAACGTTCGCGGCCGATTTTTGTGCAATAGTGGTTTGAAAATGAATTTGGGAGTGCGTTTTGAGAAATCGTGTTTAGTATTAAATTTTATTTCACTATTTAGAAATATTTCTTGCGTATTGATAAATTTCTTTAAATATGATTAATATTAACGTACGGTTAATGCTGTTGAACATCGTAGCGTGTCTCTAGTAAAATCCTTATTTCGTTCAATTTATAACAATTTATTTTTGCCAACGCAGTGAAATATTCGACGTGCTGTTAATCCTAAAAAGCAGGGAAGCTCTCAGGCAACAAATAAATACAGCTCTCTGCACGCGAATATTTAAATCTTCAAACAAATTCTCACCCTACGCGCCAAAACATACTGCGAATGTTTCAACATCATTTTACATTAAATTCCTCGCGCACACTCGTCCCTCTTAATTTCACCGACAAACAGTGACAAACATTCTCGAAAAAAAAGGAAAAAGAAAAAAGAACTCGATGTTTCCACGTGTTCATCGTGGATACAATATGCGATCGTACAACGCGGTTTAAGTTTTTTTTCGATCGTTTCACGTCGTCGTAAAGTTCGCGCGATTTTTGGTTTCCCATGGGTTGGAACAGTTTTCGTCGGAGAAAGACGAAGGCGGATGAAGCACGCATCGAGCGCAGTCACGCTCCAATTAGACAGACGAGCTTGTCACCGAGCAGAACGCTTGACCGTTGTTTATTTTACCCTGGCTATAATGGACCGGTTACACCGGTGGCCGTCGGTCTTCCGGCCGAATCGATTTCCCATCGACATGCAAATCCGGCGACGTCTACTCCTCGCCTTTTTCCCGCCGACGATTTTGTATCGGCGCGCACATCGATACACTCAGGCGTGTATCGATTCTGTTGACTTCGGCCAGAGAACTTCCGCGACGTACGTGACTTTCGAAAGCTGGGGAATATTATCTTCGTTCGCCTATTATCTCGAGAGAAGGCGCTCCGCGCATTGACAAGATTTGTCGTGAAAGAATCTTTATCGTTCTTTTTCAATTACCTCAGTGGAAATTGGCGTCAAATTGATTTAACTTTGGAATTTTTGAATCTCGCAAATTTTGTTATTATAAATCTGTGGAAGAAAAGATAAAATTTTTGAGAGAAATTATAAAATTTTTAGTAATACGAAACTCGAGAAGAGCATAAATGCTTATGGTCTCTCTTTGATTAAAATGTCCAGTCCGCCGTTTTAGAAAGAACTGAGGTTTCAAAATTTTCTTTGTCAAATATTTGAAACTCGAAATGTGCTATATCGTATATAAAATGTGTAAAATATCGAAAGTAAGATTGAAATTTCTGCTTAGCTTTCGTTTCTTTATTTGTGCTGATAAAAATATCACTTGTTTGCTTGTTAATAAAATTATTTTAACTTAAATCTTTTAATCTTCGTGTTTTTTGTCATTTACTTTAAAATATTAATAGTTTTTGTATAATCTTACTTACAAAGAGAGAAACTTTAAGTGCTTTGGCACATTTTGAAAAATGAAAAGAACTTGTGAAACTGGTAACATTAAGAAAGCACTATTTAAACTCGGAACATGTATTTTACTACCGTGTCGTGAAATTCATGAAATTATGAAAAATACTGGTGGAATTAATTTTGCGAAACAGTATCACGTTAAAACGTATGAACAGCTCGGTGTTCATATTTGTAAAAAAAAAAAAGAGCAAAAATAATAATACGCATTGCACGTGATATTATATTTTATTCGCAAAAAACACGTATCCCACGTGATATCGTGTTTCTTAATTAACATGTTGCTATATTTATTTAAATATATTTAGATGTTTCCTTCAGTACGGCAAACTAGTAATTAATTCTTCAGAGAACTATGTCTAACTAAAGATATTGACTCATGGATTAATTTCCTTTACTTGTGACGGATTTAATTAACAGATCTAATTAAAAAATTATTTGAAAAGCTCCCGTGCTTTATCTTTTAGTCCGCCTACATTGAGAATTACTCATTAACGAAATTAACGCGTTACAATCGTCTGGCTCATGCGTTATTTGTGATACGAAATAATGATATACCTTGAAATTCGAAACTACGACACAATAAAAAATTTCATCAATTTCGATAAAGGGAATTAAACGCGCCACGCTCGTTAATTCGATTGTAAAAATACTTAAATGTGATAATTGTGAATGCTTCCTGCGCAACGTTTCCAGCGAAATTTGATGTATTTACGTTTCCCTCCCCGTGAAATATTCCATATTTATTTTGCAAAACCGTAACAGCAAACGTTCGTCGTACCTTACTTTGTGAGGTTGTTCACCTCTGGCGCTGATGGGACATATTGTTTCGTCCAGCTGCTTGATAATTGAAAATAGTTGTGAAATTAAGAACAGCTCCGCGACGTGGAAACATTGGAAATTGCTTCCTGTATTGGCTTTAATATAAAATAATACACGATTTTTCTTCGTTATCAAGGTGGTTTATTTGGAATTTTGCTCGAAGTTAAATTGAAATATTTAATTGAAAATATCGAGAGTAGAATATATCAATTTTACTGAAATTATTATTGTTAATTATATTACACGTATATGTTGTAATATTGCTATGTTAAATAGTATAGTCGCTTTTTAATGTATAGAAAATTGTTATTAACAATTACAGTCGTTTAGAAAAATACAAAATACACCAATTCTGTTTATACGGAAAGAAAAAAAATATTTTATCATTATTGATTTCTTGAAACTAAAATTTTTAGACGATGGAAAAGGATTGTCATTGATCCTAATTGAAAATGCAAAAAGACATGAATTTGCGGTATAATAATGCACTTGGTATTGAATCTACGCTTTCTTGCTTTCGCTAAATATTTGCGCGCGTCAAGAATAATTCCACTGCTTCATAAATTAATAATTGAAAGTGGCAAGCTCGTACCACGTATAAATAAATAAAATTGCTTCAGCGACGACGTATGAAATTACGTAGTTGCATAACGTGTTTCGCTACACTCTTTGATAAATATTCGTTGTTTAATTAAAATATTCCAGTCTGAATTTCGCGTTTCCCTTTCGTTTTTAGAAAAAAAAAAAAAAAAGAAATAAACGTCTGTATTATCCGTAGCAAAATAAATTTTATTCATGTTGAATGTTCTCGCACATTTTGTTTCTATCGATTTCTTATTTGAAAATAGGAAACAAATCCGATGTGAAGGATAAGTGAATCTTGAAACTGTTTTCATTTATCAAACGAACTGACTCGCTTGAATGTTTCCTTATCCAAGAATTATTATTATTTTGTAAAATACATTTTGGAAAATACAAACGAGCAGTACGGATCATTTCATGCATCATTATTTTACGCACAAAATAATAATCAGAAATAATTATTCTATGTAGGAAGAATATCGAAATTAATGAATGTCCAATTAGTGAATATTTTCTGAGAAATTTTAAATTTTCTAACAATACAAGTCTTGTGTAGGGAATACACAACGTATACACGCTGTGAACTATAAAAATCAAATTTAAAAGAATTATTTTTACACAAAAATTCCAGAAATATTTAGAACTATTTCCACATTAAGCAGAGTTTAAAAAAACGTAACGTTCTTTACATGAAAATATCCTCTTGCACTGACAGAATTAAAAAAAAAAGAGAACATTGAAATTTTGTGTTTAAAATCGAAAGAGAAAAGCGTCGATGAAGTCTCGGAGAAATGAAGTCGGCGAAATTGGATAAGCCTCAGAGACGACGCGATTTCGCAAAAGTTGTGATCAATTTTCCAAATTAAACAGTCATCGAATAAACGCACGGGCATGAATCGCCGTGGGCACGGTAACTCGCCCTCGAATAAAGTGAAAGTTTCGCGCACAATGATTCCCCGTGATTTATCGGATCGCCGAGTCGGGTCCAAGTGGTCGCGTTTTGCGTGCATTTATCGGTTACAGCGGCAGTAACTTACACCGAGTTTCAATCGAATCTACTCGATTACGCGAGAACCGACCGCACTTTCCAATTCCAGAATTCGGGTTAACCGTTTCCTTTGACGCGGTTAGTCAGCCGTTGCCTAATGAAATTACACCCCAAGACCCCCTCAGAGTGTACGGTTACGCGGGTTCGCTATTTCTCTTTTGCCATTCGAACTTCCTATCGCGAACAACACGCTCCGATACGTTAGAAACGATCTCGTTCTTGAGAGTGCGAAAAAGTAACGATGCTACAGAGAGAAAATCGTGCTCTTGCCATGAGAATAAATAACAACGACTATATAAGAAATATTAAACCCTTTATTATTGACAAACTTTTTTTGTAGCATCTACCAGCGATTTATTCACGAAACGCGATCACTTCAAATAAAATGATTTTGACAGATCTGTGTTTATTCTTTCCAAAAATATTTTAACATTATGTTTCAAACAGAGGAAAAGTGGGGGTACTTTTCTTAAAATAAAATTATAAAAATTTGAACACGTTGAAAAATTTTTTGATAACCAAATCTATCACGATCTCTAAGGCTAAGGTCTTTTCTTTACAACGATTTCTTAAACATTTTTGTACGATTTCTCTTTACGTTATTTCATTAAACTTTGAATGTTAGGATGTTAGAATGTTAGGAAGTCGAACTTTCGTTGTATAACTTTAATATTCAAAGTTCCATAAAATAGCAAAAAAAAAAGGCAAATTTTAAAAGGTCATTGTGAAACTTCAACCTTCAGAATTGTGATGGATTTAGAAAGAAATATCTGAATTTTTACACTTTTTTTTTTCTTAAGAAGACTATCGAATTGACAGACTACTAAAAATTCCAGCCAACGTTCACGGATCTAAATTCCATCTGTCTAAAACTAACAAGTTCGAGGGTTGAATATCTTCCCAAGCGATGAGCGACGAATATCTTCACTCAAAGCTCGTTTCCGCAAGAGCTTGCCCAAACACAGGCGTTCATTTGCGATTTATTCGCTTATCGGGACTAACGTTCGACCGATTCGTAGGATTCGCGATCCCAGGATACGAAGAGTCGCTCGTCACTCTCTCTTTTCTCTCTTATCTTCGGCCATTTGTTTGTTCGTGACGTCTTTTGCGCGAAAACGTGGGTACCAAAACGAGAGAGACGATCTTCCTCGAGCGATCCTCCAACCGTATCCGTCAATCTTGCGTTTCGACGGCGAGTGAGATCCCGGTTACAACGGGAAACCCCGTTTCGGCGCGATTACCCCGAAGACTTTCAGGGGACGGGCTGCATTATTCATGTTTGCAGACCGCGTCGGAATCGTCGTTTCCACCGTTTCGACAATGGTTATGTACCATCGTTTATTTACAAAGCAGATTATTGGGAGCGGCGTTTCTTCCCGCCGCGGAGCCGACGATTCATCGCACGTTTTCTCGTGAAATTCTTTTTCCCCGCCGCGCTGCGAAATTTTGCGTGAATTCCACAATTGAGTAAAATTGTGTGTCGCGACAACAGAGTGTATCGCGGGATAGTTTATCGAGCGATTGAAGAAAAAATTTATTCTGCCGATTGCGATGAAATTTTCTGAGATCATGTATAATATATATATATATATATATACGAAAGATATCTGTTGTCGGAGTGGGAAATACATTTCTCTGTAATAATTTGAAATTATATTTGAAGTATCTAGTTTAATAAATATTTGTCATTCAGTTTCTCGAATTTTTGCGAGGTTATTAACCAGCGAATTTTTAACCCTTAATTAGCAACTAGAATGAAATTAGATAAACTTCAAATTGCTTCTCGTCTCTAATAACTAACAACGTGTGAATACTTTTGGCAAAATTGAAAAACTACTTTCTTTCCTCTTTCATTTATATAATAATAGTATTATATATAATAATGATATAATATAATATAATATTTAAATATTATATATTATATATTATATTTTTTATACTATATTTATTATATATTATGTTTTTAATATTATATAATAATAATTAATAATAATTATAATAACTTGTGAAATTAATCCAAATCCTGGCAAAATTAAAATGTAAACTTCTGGATGTCCAAAAAATCAAAATAAACGTTGATATAAAATTGGATCTCCACCTCCTATTGGATTAAAAAAAGATGATTCGAATATCGAACTTTCCCTGACGATCGTCCAAACGAAAAATCACAGGAATCGAAGAGAATCAATTGCCTCGTCATTGCGCACACACGAGATTACTAACTGACATAAGCTACACGACTGTACTTTCAACAAGTTCGTTCCACTTCGTACGCCCTGTATATTCCATCTCCGTTCACATCCTTAACGTTCGAAACTCAATTTACCCAATCGCGCGGCATAAATATTCATAGCGTACTCCCACGGCGCTCCATAGCAATTCCAACAATGCCATAACGATACCATAACAATTTAAACGCGTAGCTGAACGATCCATTAACAAAAGATCCCCCATTCGACACCGGCGCCTCGTTATCAGCGAGATTAACGTTTGCCTCCGCGTGTTACGTATCACGCGATTAATAACTGCTCCCGTAGAAACGGGACGCCGGCTCCGTTCAAGATAATCGAATAATAATTAATCCAGTCCCCGGTCTGCGTTCCATATTCATCAGCGAATCGCGCAGTCACGTTTCTCGCGACAGTGGAAAAACAGGTGTACGTTAGCCGGCGCAAGCTAACTCGACAGAGAGAACAGCGCGGATTTACGGGCAAACATGCGAGTATACATCTTACGTTCCCTCGGGAAACTCTCTCTCTCTCTCTCTCTCTCTCACCTGCGATCGTTGTATTCAAAGCGAATAATTTAATGAATCACGACGCTTGGATCTCCTGCTCGGGACTGAGAGAACCTAACGAAGATATTCTCGCAGCGTTCTCCGCAATTTCTGTATCATTTCTTGGGCGATTTTTGGCCAATCGTTTGGTATCGTTTCACGTCTGGACTGGAAAAGTCTTTGCGCGTGTATCCTTGACGAAAGGATCATTATCACTGATCTCCTTTGTACAATTCGTTAAATTATTAATTATATTATTATATCGTTCCAGATATAATAAAGAATTTATCAACTAATTTTTGTATTTTCGATTGGTCAGATTGAATTTTTAAAAATTGTAATCGTCAGAACGCTCTACGTGCGTCACGATTATAGTTCTCTTTCAGAAATTTAGGGAGCGTGAATGAAATTCAATCCATTACGTTGGCTGTTGCATCGAACGAGTGATTTTGTTTCGTAGACAGATCATGAAACAACAACGAAAAATAATCGCACAATGTCACGGTGAAACTCACAAACTTCGGATTGCGAGTACAATTCGGATTTGCGGGTAAAACCCATTCCCCTGGAACAGAACATTCGATTGATTTTGTTAATGAGAGATTGCTTGGACGTTTATACAAACGCGAGAAAATTCTGTTGTTGTCCACGGGTAATAGGCCTCCGCGACATTGATTGACACGATCATCGTCAATCTTTCGGATCGACCATCATTCGTCAGTGTCTTCCACGCAACAGAGCAGCACGCGTACGCATTGATGGTCATCTGTAAAATTCATTCGAAATACCAATTGCCAGGAACAAACGAATGGGATTAGGCATTTGTTGTTCCTAGAGGAATTCACTCGTCGTTGAAAATGTCGATTGATCGTAGTTCTTTATTGAATCGACATTTCATCGAATTATGCGGACTACGTACATCTTTCTGAAGCTTCAAATATAAAGAAATTATCCTTTAATTCTCTGTTTTATCAACACCTACATTTCATTCGTCTCAAATTTTTTTTAATATTCCAAGCTTCCAAAAGTTCTGAAAAATTCTGGATCATTTACTGATATCTCCACTTTGTTACTGCGAAAGTGATTTTCAAGATATTTCACTTCTGTCCAAACGAATGTCTCGCAATATTGCAAAAGATTAAGACAAATAGAATTTCAGGTAAAATATAATTATTCTTTTCGAATGAAAATAATTGTCCTCTTTTATAAATTTTCCAAATTGAAAAATTTCCACATTCAAATAACTCTTGGATTCTTATATAAATACATGTAATAATCATTTGATCGCAAGTAGCCGGTGTTATTTACGAGGCAAAGAAAGCAGCGAATCAAAATGATTCAGATTTCAAATTTTCATCTCTAAATTCTTGTCATTTACGTTCCATCTACGGCAAATCGGCGCGTAGATTCGCGATGGTGTAATTACAAGTTCAACACGAGCCAATTGGCATCGTTTCGTTCGAATCGCGGGCAATTCGTCACATTATTACAATTTGGGGGGGAAGGAGAAACTTGTTCAGGATTAATGTTTGAAATTAACTCGCAGCCATTCGAACACGTTCAATCCCCATTTGTTGCGGCTTTAGCGAACACAGATTCCTCCCGCCGGTTTTAAAATCCGGCAAAATTTATATCCGCACGATTTTGCGTTATCTCCGGTATACAATGGTACGTAGCCGGCCTTGTAATAGACGTAAACCCGTTATTAATACGCTGATAATATGTTAATTATGTGGGCGAAATTAGCGGATTGGCAGATTCGGAAACATCGATAAAACACCGCGTTAATTAATATTTCGTAGTTTCATAAATTTTCCCTCGCCTTGTTTAACGACAATCTCGTTGGTGAAAGTTTACGAAAGTGGCGAGAGAGTATAAAATTGAAGCTGCATGAAAATTGGATTTATCATCCTTCTGTATTCTGTTTCTCGAAATTTTTATTTTTATCGGGATAAAAAATAATTTTCACGAATTAATCATTAAACGAATTTTTAACGAATTGAAATATCACACGAGGTATGTGTTGTTTGATACTTAAAGATTTTAGTAAATTTCTTTTGATTAATATGTCTGAATGTAACTAAAAGTTTAATTACATAATTGAAATTTCAGTTTTTACAATTTTATGAAACATTTAATAACATGACTTTGAAAACAGCGCATAATATTTTACTGCCTCAACGAGTAATATTTTTGCACGTGGATTTTTAAATAGAATTGTTGAAGTTTTACCTTAAAACAGAAATTAGAAAATTAAGAAATTGTTTAACATTTCGAATAATATAATATTCCTGGCTGTGATAACGGATTCGACGATTGTTACGTCAAAATTTGCATATCTGAAAACCGATTGTCGAATTGTCGACATTATTATATACATAATACGGTCGCCCCAAAATTGCGATAATCATTCTAACGATAGTAATTCCAAAATTCAAACTTCAACAGAGTTCATCAAATCTTAATGAAACGGAAAGAATAAACTGGCAAATAAAATAAAATGAGGAAAGAATAGTAATTCTTTCGCAGAAAGAATAATATTTCTATGTTTGTAACAGTGCCAATCTGTCCATCAACGGAGTTACAAAAATTTTCTCGACGGAAACGATACGTTAATCGCAACTTAGCGCGTGTTACAACGAATTGAAAACTTTTCTAGAGTACACCGCAGAGCGTACAGGTATAAACACGCGCGTGCCATATTTCAACGTTTCGTTTGTGTCAAAGGTGTGGAAAAAAACATCTCTGTTTCGAAACTGGAACTTGTTGCACGCGATGACTTTGATACAATAGCCGATTTTCCTTTCTTTTTTTTCTTCCTCCTTTTTTCCTTTTTTTTTTCCTTTCTTTCTTTTTCTTTTTTTCGTCGGGACAAGCATCGCGTTAGTTATCCTGATCGGTGCAGAGGTACGATAAGCCGCTTTGTCTCCGTTTCACGGCTTATCCATGCACCTATGTAAACAGAGACACGTATCGCGCCCTAATGAAACAACGTTGGCGTTTTGCATTCTTTTTGTACACGAACCCGAGCCCTTTCAGCCCAGGTTGTGTTTGCCCTGGTGTTGCCGTGTGTCTGGCCACGTTTGAAGCTTACGACCGCCACTCGACGTGTTCAACGAACAGCAGCTTCTGTGTAACAGGGCTGAAACGCGAATTTACTTCCTGTCACTTCGGTTATTTCCGCTGCTTTCCCGCTATTGTTCATTCGTTGCTTGTTCAATCTCCTGATTGGTTCAAAATTCGTTGAAAAAAAAAGAAAAAGAGAGAGAGAGATGAATAATTTTAGGGAAAAAAGTGGTTATGAAACGAAGAAAGTTACATATGAAACGAGATTACAAATTTATTTCCTCATACGCGATTTCATTTCCATAAAGGAAATTGTCTGTTGAAACTTTCGCGGGGGTGAATTTTTAATCGCGATAACGTTTGGAAAGCGGAATTTATTAATTATTATTCTGTGATACTGGCGTGAAGAAAAAAGAAAAATGGGTAGTGGAGGAAGTTTGAAAACAGTGGTTGAAACTCGGGGAAGGTTCTTGTAATGTTTGTAATTGAGAAATGTAAAATTAATTTGTTACTTTAATAAAGATTACAATTACAAAACTGCGAGTAATTTGGACAGCGCGTGAATAAAGATACGAACATAGAAATTCTGAAAATTTTTCCAAGATATGGAAATTTAGCTGAGGAAAACTACTGTACTGTGTTTACAAGAAATTGAAGTGGTTCTCACTTTAAAAAAAAAAGATACAAAAATATATCTACATATATATGTACATGCATATATATGTGTGTAATACATGAAAAACAT
This sequence comes from Frieseomelitta varia, assembly GCF_011392965.1. NCBI lineage: Eukaryota > Metazoa > Arthropoda > Insecta > Hymenoptera > Apidae > Frieseomelitta > Frieseomelitta varia. The sequence goes on from NW_025110559.1 coordinate 14,675, forward strand.
ATAAAATTTCTGAAATAAGTGAAACAGAGATCGAAGTTCCGCTTCATTAAATATAAATTTGCGTAAAAACCGGTCGTCGAGTCATCGGATCAAATTATAGCGCCCAGTCTCGTTATTAATCGAATAAATAATTTTCCCACTCATTCCTAAATGAAAAGTGAAACATTGCTCGCTGAAGTTGAAGCCGAGTTTTCCGTCGCCATGAAATTCACCGTGAACTCGTAATTGATACTCGACATATAATACATAGGCGCGTTGAACTCGAATGGAACCAAAATAATGTATATTCCCGGAGGTTCGAGCCGGGCCGCGCCAAGCCTGTCCGAACTATCCTTGTTTTAATTAAATCGGATGGTAAGTTTTAATTCAATTTATTCTCGTTGAAGTCGCGTGGCTCGCCGACACTTTACCGCGCAACCCCTTCCCCCGCACGTTAATTATTAAAGTTTATTTGGCCCGAGCAAGAAACGTATATCGACGGGTTGAATTTCCTGCAGGAAAGAATAACTTTGGCGCTTGGTATTCCTTGACAAAGAGAGACGGAAAATTTGTTTCTCCACGTTGCACCTTCCAACTTTTCTCATTTAGAGCTCTCGGTTCACTTCTTAGTTTAAGTCGATTAAAAAGACTTTTCTTTTATTAACTACGTTTTATTAACTTGGCGAGGTGATTTTTGGCAGAACAGTGAAGAAATGGAGTTAAATATCGAATCAAAGTTTCTATAAGTAAAGTATAATTTCGTCCCTGCCCCGGTATCCCCCTGAATTCTGTTCTTTCAATTAATTTTCCGATTTTAAGTTCTTCGTGCAAATGTCGACTGAAAATGTTTTTAGCAATTGTAAGAAATGTAGTGAAATACAACAAACTTTTGTGAAAAACGTATGGTTTATTTAATGAAAAATTAAATTAAGGCTCACAATGCTGGATGATCAAGTCGTTGTATTTCAACAGTAATTTTAAAATGAAGTAGCTCGAGTAGCTCGAAGTTTCATCATTATGCGAAGAGAGCGTTAACTCTGTTTGGGAATTGATTTCTATTTTCAGAAGGTTTCACCATCGATCCGCGAAAGAGATCGCTCATCGAATCGACAGTAATCACGCTCGAAAGTCTATCCGGGATATCAGTTCGTCGTTCCATCAGAACCACCTAACCAGCAACAATCACCTAACGATCTCGCGTAGCCAAGCAACTGCTGAATGACCTGGACCATCTCGCCAAACCTAATGAAACCTTGAGATCGGCACATTTCGTGGCAAACAGTAAACCGACGGTCCTGAATAATTTCCGCAGGCTATTTCATCGCCGATTGTTGATCTTGCTCGGGCACTTGCTGCGGCCTGCATCCGAGAGCAATATTTCGGAGGTCGATTCCACGGCGGACGTGCATAGAGGGCACGTTTTACGACGTTACCCTCGTCCATGAACGATACCTCGAATTTCTATTTCCGATCGACATCGTAAAATTCACCTGCGACCTTCGATAGAATCCGAACGATCCCTTTCACCGAGATCACGAACCTCAGTTCTTTGACTTGGGGAAAATTAATTTGCTAATGTCACTGTTATCATATTACGACTTTTACATTTGAACATTAGCATGTTTGTATAATGTTTTTCGTTCAAGACAAATCATGTGTAAGACAGACGTGATCCAAGTCCACTCGAAAACACAGATTTAGAGAATTTTAAATAAAAGAGGAAACGAGATTGATCGTTGTAATCAAAGTGAAAACTGTAAAATAATTGTGAGAGTATTAATAGAAAGTGAAAGGAAATCTCGAAGCTTTGTTCGTGCGTGAATCAATGGATAATTGCAAATTGACGTAGATCGGTTTCAAAGGTACCGATTTGAAGCGGTAATCACGATCACGAAACTCGAAATCACCTCGCCTCTTCCGTTCATCACAAAACTCAAATATGTACGTACCCCTATACTGCGTCTTCACCCACATATAACATGTTTCCTTAGACACGACACTACTGAATCAAGAACAAACACACCTCCGCTAGTGAAACTAGCCTCATTTACTATTAAATAATCTAATCTAAGTTCGATGTTGTTTCCGAATAGGATGAAGATCGAGATGATAAATACGTCTTTTAAGTAGTGCTTATTCAGACCATCGTGCAGCTCTGCGATATATTATTTACATGATTTATTTAACGCACGCACCAAACTGCAGTAAGAAAATAAACGAAAATAAAATTTAGAAATTGGAAAAATTAGGTCATCCTGTAGTACAACTAGTGTAATCGTTGGTTTTTTAAACGGCCCTCTAAATTCGAAGGATTAATTTTAATTAATCGAAATAATCGAAAATTTCCTATTACAATCTAATAGATATATTAAATCTAAGATTGTAATATAAAATTTTATAGTATAAATCTAAGATCGTAATATAAAATCTAGATTTCCTATTACAATCTTATAAAACTCCAACTCCACTGATTTTCATTGTCTCAAACTTAATTTTCAAGAAAGATCGTACCACTCGTGAAACGATTCGAAAAATTATTAGAAAAGGAATTGACCATCACGAATAAATAGAAAACTTCTGAAAAAAACTTTTTCTGTATTTTTTTCTTTTTTTTTTTCTAGAGGCGTTCTTACTACGAGGTCTTTAATTTTTTTTAATCGATTTTGTCCAACTGGATTCTTTCTTCTCACTCTGGCTCGACTTGCATTTTTCGAGCGACGATCTGAAAGCGTCTATTAGGTGTCCTCGGCAAAGGAACCTCTGTGTCACAGAGGAACAGCAAGCAATTCTCGATATCGCTGTTCGTAAACATCTCGATGTCATTTTTATTCCACGTGCGAAATCGATAACCGATCCAGCGTGTTATTGGCACAAAGGAAATGGAAGATATCCGTGGCTTACCGGCGTTATCGTAAAGGGGTACACCTCCGTAAATGCATTACCTTCTTCTTTGTCACGGTGGCGACATGTTTCTGTCGCGGATTTAATGTCTTTCGATGTTACGTTGAAATTAAAACTAATCGGCAATCTTTAATCACCGTCACTAGTGCTCCCTGGGGTTTCCGCTAAAATCGAGACAGGAAGAAACAGTAAGAGCTATTAGCATGTAATACATCAAACGACGCGCTTTCTGTAATTTTCTCAATACGAATTCGACAGTGGATTGATCTGTACAATTATTTAAATTTTCTGAGGTTGATAATTATAGATAGATAGACAGATATATATGACAACTTGCACGAGTATTTGTTGGATACTGCACGTCGAGAAGAGTTAAATAAATCTGTTTCGTAACATAAAAGCAATAATAAAACTTCTTGCACAGCCGTTTCGGCATAAAAAGCACCAACTTTTTTCTATACGCAAACATTTTATTCTCACACTTTTTTTCCTAGTCTTTAGTTGCTACACGAAATGTAAAAAGATTTTTGCAATTCTATACACGTATGACTTGAATTTAGTATTAAAGCAGAACGACATATGTATCTTGTCATTTTATTGATAAAGCATCATAAATGAATTTACAATAATAACGTTATGATTTCAATAGGAATAAAATAATATTTGTAATAAATTTCCAATTTCGCACAATGTTTAACAATATTGTATTTCGCATCGACGAAATGTTTCCATACAATATTCTCAGAATTATGAAATGTTATCGTCCCGTACAAAAGAAATTAATTAACTTCGAATGTTTGAAAATGAATGGGCCGAATTTTCGGGATGTTATTTATTTATAATTATATTGTTCACTTCGTATACGAGGGAATCAAAGGAACTGCGAAATTTCCGACCATTCGGCGCCGCGCCGAGTGTGTTTCGATATCAAGCTCGCTTATCACTTTTCAGACGACGGTGCGCACCGTATCAAAGCGACGAAAAATCTCGATAATGGCACCTGCATTCTGAATAATGGCTTTTAATAACGTTAGTCGAGTGTTCCATAACTCAGCGCGCCTAGTACCGATTCGGGAGGGTAGCTTCCGGCCCGCTGATAATTCCGCTATGCATCATTCCTTTCATATTTCTTCCATCGGACAGCATCGAGTTTTGTCCTTCGGGAAAGAATGGCTCGAAGCCTATCAGCGTCTCTACGTACCGTAGAAAATACACGGCGGCGACAAAAAATAAAAGGCACGAGACAGTGTTCTCGGAAACTGCTCGTAAAACGAATTAACTTTTTCTTTTTTTTCTTTTCCTACGATCGACGTATCGTGTTTCTTGCAAGGAAATATTAGATTCCCTTTATACCCCGTGTGTAAAACGGAAACCATACGTCACGTCGAGTTTCGTATTTAATTAAAAATTGATGCAGGCATTGTGTTTTACAGTGAGATAGGCGTCCGTTGTCGGACACGAGTGAATGTCTCTTATCTTATTCCGTGCGAACTAGGTCCGATTTGAATCTCAATTTTCTGGAATTTCAGATCGAGTTAATTGTCGCAACTTTCAGATTACACGATGCTACAGGATTTAGCGTCAGAGATCTTTTGATCTTCTTTTTCTATGGAGAAACTTGATTGCTTCATTGCACGAGTATATAAATAGCTACAGTTAATTAATAAAATATCATGTTATTTGTTATATAAACATTTTTATATTTCGTTAATACTGTAATGAGAGACGAGTGTCGCGATTACGTATATTGATTTTTTTTTCATTTGAAATTCGAAATCAATGTGAAAATATATAAGTTCCGAGACATTTATTGCAACCATGTATTTAGTATGTAACAATGAATATATATATAAAGTATACTTCTGTATACATTTTCAAAATTGTTAAAAGTTTTATCAATATAGTCGTGATATCGCAACAATACCAATGAATTTGTTTGGACGAAATAGCACAGGTATCAATCAAATTGAAGTACTGATTAATTGAGTAGATTTCATCGAGCAGAAGTAGTGACGTTTTGTATTTTGAAAATGCCAGTTTGTCGAGTGAAAATGATAACGCGATGCATCTTAATTCATTGTGACGTGAAACACGAGATTCCTGTATTGTTCGTAAAATGTGCGTGATATTCAGGCGCATTTTCAGGTAAATTATTCTCTTATCTGGGAAGGAGTGAATCCGAAATGCATTTGTATTTTCCACTCGCGTAACCAGGAAATTATGATCTTGTATTTTGTAATACGCGTACGAGCCGTTTAAAACGAAAAATATTGTATTTCCCAGAAAGATCACACTCTCCTCTTCCTCTTACGTTCTCTGATCGAAGACTATTGATTTCACTTTTCATTAAATTTCACCATTTCTTTAAATCAATGTCTCTTGTCGTCCAATCAAAATTCATTGCTCATCCATCATTTTATAAATTAAAAAAAAAAAGAAATTACAAATTATAAGTTCGTAATAATATATATATATATTATACCTATTATATATAATACTCCTAATTATATATATTATATATTAAATTTTTATATTATATATATATATTTTATACCTATTATATATAATACTCCTAATTTTAAGTAAGAATTTTATAGATGTAACACTTTATCCATCGCAACAGATTTTCAATGTCCAAACCCACGACAAAGGCTGAAACAATTCGAGTATTCTCTCAATTGGAATTGTTTCAATTTTTCTCGGCTACATTCTTCGAACGTTTTCCTGTTCTCTTTCAAGAATCTCACTTGATAACTTCTTCTCTCCTTTTCCACTTTTTCTTTTTATTGCTTTGTTCATTTCACTCGCCTTTTTTCCATTATAAAAGACACCATGAATGTCCGCAAATTAAGAGACGCGCCGCGATAGAGAGAAACTTTCACACACCGCGCGCAAATACGTGATTCGAGCTCGGTTGCTTCCACCACCATCGTCTCCTACGTCCACGACGATTCATTGTTCCAGCTGGTGTGCATCGCTTTCCTTCTCTGCTCCTCTTTCTCCCATTTCTCTCGCCGACGCGACGGCGAATATCGTTACGATTTTTCCACACGTCGCGAAAATACTTATGTAGCCGGGAAGTCTTTGTCTTCAAACCGTGTGAAAGCGGCGCGAATCGCGCTTCCTCCATCTCCTTTGTTATCATTCCTTTTTTTCCCTTTCTTTTGCTCTCTCTTCCTCGTCTTTTTTTTTTTTTTTTTTTAATGAAATTTGTCCGGTTCTCGTGATACTTTCTCGACGCTCAAAATGGACTCCACGACGACAGCGCAATGAGTGCAAATGCAATTGAAAGACACATGCTTCTGTGAAATGTAATAACAGCTACCGTCACGCTTCTAAAGATGAACGCCATTGTGCGGATTTTAAGTGAAACTGGTTCGAAGTCGGACAGCACGCTCGTGAACCGATAATAATTTTTAGTCGAGAGGAAATCGATTTTGAACGTATTTTGAACGATGAGTCATTCTCATTCATTTGTACATTCATCATTGAAAGTTCATATGTCAGATTATGTGTGTCATAAAAAAAAAAGAAACATTTTGAAATGTTGTTTCGTTGATATTGCTATGAGATTATTGTCATCGTTACACTGATAAAGTATGAAGTCAGTTTAGAATATCTAGTATGTAAGAGTTACGAGTTTGGTAAAAAATTAGTATAGATAATAATACACTCGTATTTAATTAATTTATATATATATTGTTAAACCAGGTTTCGCCCTAGAATGAGTATAACATAAATCAAAAACATAATCATAAATAGTTTGATGTCCGTAAAGTTCGATTCGCAAATAATATTCGAATCTATAAAGTGATTTTGGTTGGAGAATACATGTATGTGATTTTTCATTTAAAACGGGATCTGTATCTCTTTGGTTCTCACAAGAATCCCATAGATGGGATTTTCAGATGCATTTATTGATGTCGACATTTGTCGTTTATTTATTTATTTTAATATCAATATCCTCTCTGTTCAATGAAAAATCTTCGATTTTTCGCACGTCAAGAATCATCCACCTGTAGCTACAAGTTATCCTGAATTAAAAGGCGCTTTTCAAGTACTGTCTGTCGACAACAAACGAACGAACAAAAGTTTATAATATTCCATTACAATCAAAATTCCTGGAAAAGGAAAAATTGTGCGAATATTAGACTTGGAGTAAAAGTACGAAAATCATATCTCAAACATCTTTAAGCGTCGCGCTGACAAAAAAGAAATCACCCTACAAAATGTTTGAACAAACTCACGACACGGTCGATCCCATCTCTACATTCCAGCTCTCGCGTTCCAGCAAACGAAACAAAATCTCGCGGTCGTGTCTCTGTCCCGTGGAGATCTCTCGCCGCCGAAACATTCATCGCGAAAACGTTCATCTTATATTAATTGCTTCTGCCGAAGTGGCGCGCGGCGAGCGGCAGATTAAATTCACCGTGAACGCCGGCGGATGAATTTTTCAACAACGCGGCGGAAAGTTTAATTTCGAATTGAAATGCACGATGTCACTAGGGGACGAGAGGGGACGCATGGTGAATTCTGATCCACGCGTCGTGGAAAAAAAGAAAAAAAAAAAAAGAGGAAAAGAAGACACGAACGAACGCCAAGTTTTTCCGGGTGAAAGGATTTCGATGTCCTCTGCTGTATATTCCACCAACTTCCGGACGGACAGACGTTGACAGAGAAGCGGAGGTGGCTTTCATTAGGCGAGCGAAAATGTGTGTTGTAGGTACATAAATTTTGGTCGCGAGTTGTTACACGCGATACGCAGATTGGATATTTCTACGCGTTTGTGGGAAATTCAGTGTGTGCAAAAATGCGCACGTTGCATCGGAACGTAGTGACGTGTAGTAAAAACGAAAAGAATTTCCATTTAGGCTCATTTCCTTTGCTCGAGATAAAAATTTGAAAATCGACACTTTAACGACTTATTCTGACTTGCGAGTTGAATTTCACTTAGTGACCTGCGATATTTCTTTCATTGAAATTTGCGTGACAGATTAATTTGTTATTACTCTGCATGTAAAAAGAGACAATTCTTGAAAATATGAATCTTTGGTCAGGTCAGTTATTCTAGTTATTATTATTATATCGTATTTAATAAATTAGCTTCTACAATCTTTGTTTTACTTTTCAAAAAGCTTATAAACATTGCACCAGTGTTTCCAAAATTCCGTCTTCAGTATTTTGTAAAAAACACTTTGCCAAATTTCCAGAAGATATTCTCTATCTTTTTATTTCAATTTAAAACAATGAAATGTAATTTGACGGAGCTCTCACTGCAAATTCCAGTGACTTTCTATTTTCAAGTAACCAAAAAACATCCTTAAAACGATCGTTTCTTACGTTATTCTATCGTTTATTAGCGCCATTACGAGGACATATTCGTGTTTCTCGAAAACCATAAGCGTTATCCGCGAAATATTCGAATCGGAGAGCAAATTTGCTCGACAACGAATTGGGAATTTCGCCAAGTCAAAATGCTCTGACGCGAGACCGCGGGAAGGAGCCGCGATTGTCCCATTCGCAAGCGGGAAATTCAATTAACTAAAACGGATTAAAATGGTTTGGAAATACTACTGTACGCTTGCTTGGAATCCGACCGCGTGCCCCGACATTTAAGCGAAGATGCACATGCTTGGCATAATTGAGGGTATCGATTCGGGAAACTATAGTAATCGCGACAAACATTGCGGCGACGAACATTGTCGCTGAAGGAAATTAGATTTCTAATTTGACATAAGCGTGTGAGACGACTCAATACGTCATTTCGATCCTTTAATAATATATGTGAAGGTGATTATTATTTTTTTTTTTTTTTTTGCAACAATGAAAACAACTTTTCCTCTTTTAGGATTCCACATTGCAAATCATTGATTTGATTTTATTCAATTTTCGAAATTTTCATCGAGACCATTCCAGTTTAAAGTATTCGATATTATTCTTCCATGTATGCAAAAATATTGGGATGAATTGGTAAAAGAACACTTCTCTAATTTTTAATCAAATTCAAAAGCTATATCCATTAATTCGAAAAAAGATGCAAGACGCATCTTTCCCAAACATTTCTCATAATTTACAATTTACGATATAAAGCTACAGACATAAATACTTTTGTTTTGTTTGTCCGAAAAAGTTCAACGATATCCAGATAAGTAGACAAATCTACAAAAGGCGAATTAATAGATCGTCGGTTGAAAAGATCGAGCCGCAAAATACAACTTCAACTTCAGGTTCAGAAGATAATTGAAAGAATATTCCGACGATCGACTTGCCTCGGTTCTCGGAGACAGACGCATTCACACGAAGAAACAGATCGAACGGACAGCAGACGGAAACGCGCGGAGCAAACGGCTCGGACATTCTGATAACTCGCCGTAATATTACGGCGTGCAGGCTTCCACGACGAAGGAGCGGAGCAGCCACCCCTTCGCAGAGAAAGGGGATCGCATAAAGGCGGTCTCGAAACCGCGAACGCGATACAATTCAGCGAGCACGTTGGCCTTTGCCCATCATTGTGCCCCCGGTAGCTCATTGTTCGCCGTTGGACAGTCGGGGATCGTTTGTTCAACAGTTCTGCTCGACGCGACGCCCTCCCCTCTCCACCCCTAACCGCCTCAATGCCAGTCCTCGATACCCTATCGAAAATATGAAGAACGATGCTTACGAAGCACCGACATTAACCCGCCATTCAGCTGGCTGACTACACAGCACTTTTTTCACTTTCTTCTCATTTTGCTAAACTAGTGGACGATAAAACTTTTGTATTTTGTGTGTTACTCAACGGCCGAAACACGCGCCAAAAAGATTGACGTGCGAAGCAACCGAGAAGAATTTACAATAGGACGAAGAACGTAAATTTACGTAAAATTCTTAAACGAGAGAAAATGCACAGAATTATTATGGAAAATTATGAATCGGTCACTTTTATCCCTAGTTAGTGGACGTTAAATCACTCGAGATACAAATGCCGGACGTGTAAGAAACTTAATTCGAAGAAAAGTCGCAAGGAATATTATTACACCTATTAATTCATTAATTATCATACGATCCCTTTAAAAGCATGCAATTTTTGATAACAAAGTGACTGTCGAGATAATTGAACAAATAAATTTTCGAGACGAATGCGTACCAAAGAATGATCGAATTTACCAAGATTTTTCATCGAAGAATGTTCTGATAATATTCGAAGGTAACAGCTCCAGTAGTACTTTGATTTAATTTGTTACCTATCGTTTTGAAACTGCGTTAACTGGCCGATTTTATAAACTTCGTAGAACGTTAAATATTTGCCTGTGGCCGTAAGAAAAATTGTAAGGGAGACTGTGCGAAGAGAAAAATGTCGCGAAAGAATGACGGAAAGTTAATTAAATTTCCTTTAGAGCAAGCCTTTTAATTTCGTGTATAAAATAGATTACGAGGGAGGTGGAGCGGCGGTGACGAATATCCGCGAAGAGAATTAACTCCGACGGCTATGTACCGCTTTGCTAATTCGTGTGTGCATATAGCACGTAACCGTACGCCAGTAATTGTGAATCCAACTGAAGTTTCAACCGCTGTCTTCACCGATATCACCGCCAGATGCACCGCCGGCTTGCGCGCGCGATAAGTGTGTTACTGACCTCACAGACGATCGATTTTTGTGGAAACACTTGACGCCACTAAAAATTCGCAACGTTACCGACTCAAACTCGCGATCATACGTGTTCATCAAACACGATTAAACGATCAGAAGTGGTGAAACGTGCGAGTGTAAATGAAACTAGAGATAAAGTGAGAATTGGAAGATATAATATAGAGAGAAGAATAATTTAGCTAATTCTTTTTATTCTTACAAAGATGACAGATGTTGAATGTCAGTGTCGTTTATCGGAAATTTCAGAAACCTCAGAGTCTAGAAAATTTATACAACGTACAAAAATGTATAAAATATTCAAAGTTACGACAGACCATCGAGGGAAAACATTTGTCCTTGCAGGACAGTGATTTTCAGATTCTGTCTTCTACGACCAAGAACTTGAAATTAAAAGTCACACGTACACGCACGTACAGAAATGCTTCTCTTCAATTATTGATTAATATGAAAAAATGTGCTATGTTCAGCGAATAATCATAGAATCCAGAATCTTCGTCTCACAGTATTATTATCTTAAAAAAAAAAAAAACATTTACTTAAAAATTCGCTGCGTAAAGCTGTGTAATGCGAAAACGAGCCGAATTACGTTTCTTCAATTTCATTAAAAGCTTCTCTCACAGAAGGTACGATTCGTTTCTGGCAGCTGGTGTGTCGTTTACCGTTTCAACTCGGTGATTCGTCGAGAAGCTCGTTGTGAAAGGAGATTCGCGGGCCCGTGTCAATTGGCGAGTCGCGCGAGATATAGGAGGCAGGAAAAGAGTTTCGCTGCCCCTCGGGAACGCTTTGCCCACAGGCTGGTAATTAATAAGGCGACGTAATGTCAGAGACGAGAGACGAGAATTAAAGGAGCAAAACAGAGAAAAGAAAAAGGTGGGAGAAAAGGGACGGTTGAATATTGGACGAGGGTCGAGGAAATACAGGACAAAGGCAACGAGAGGAGAAAACATTTCTCACTGAAAGATGCTGAAAGACACGCTGAAAATTGCACGAATCGCACGAGCGATCGAGCCAATTTTTACGTATCATCGCGACATCGCGATGGTTGCTTCGACTTTCTTTTTTGTCTCGTCTCTGCCACCGAACAGCTTAACGGCCAACATTAACCTACTTTTTCCTTTGCTTTTCTTCTTCTTCCCCCTCCTCCTCCTCCTCCTTCTCTTCCTCGAAATCGCTCGCGGTTTATTTTAGCCGCGGACGCAGTCGGAAACGAATTTCTGCATGGATGATTTTATACTCGATGATTGAGGAGAGTGTGTATCGGTGGCGTTCCGACGAGTTCTCAATGAACAATTGCTCCCTTTCGAAATCTTGCCTCGAGCAGAGCTGAATAATGATTATTCTCCTGTCGGGAAGTGAATGAAAGAAAAAATACGGACTTATTGAATACACGTGTGACGATAGTTTAGGATCATATAAATCTTTTCGTCTCTACTTAACCTCTTGCGCTGGAATGACGTGCCACGCACGTCGAAAATATTTGGCTTAAAATCGCAATATTTTCTCAGTTTTAAGTATATTGAAATATAACTAATATAGGAGCAAAACAAATAATAAATTTATTACTTCTTAGTAATTTCTATCCAGTGATGTACCGATGAATTCAAAAAGAAGACGAATTATTGCACTATCGCAAGAGGTTAACAGTGGTGATGGTAGAACTACCATAGAAATGACCAATTCATAATTTTCGTACAGCGTACATTTAGAGATTTAGACAATTTATTTTACATAAATAAAAACTTGTCTATTCTATTGTATTTTACTATATAGCTTTTCTATTTTTTCACTTTGATATCTCTGATGAAAATTCTGTAGTATAGTACATTCAGTCCTTGGTTCAGTTCTAGTAGTCTTCACAGAAAGTTTTCGATCGAACGCAAGTGGTCGAAAACATTGAACACTCTAGAGATCTCTAACTTTATTCTCCCACAGTCGAGTATTTTGTACGTCAAAGGTTTTCGAATATTTTCTCCGTCAGGACTGCAATCAGCGAACAAAACAAGTTTAAGCGCAAAATAAACTATAATAGCCAAATGTCGATAATCCGTTTATTAATATTCGTATATCGTAACGTATTCATAACGCGTAACAGGAGACGCGTTAAACGCGGTGTGAAATGGGATGGAAAATCTCCATCCGGCCGGACGTTTGCAACATTTACCAGGAAGGCAGGTCCCGCGTTCTCGATGCACGTCACGCGTAATCTTTGTGATCGACAACGAGAAACTGGCGAATCCCAAGCGGCGAAAATTTCCGAGGCAGCAGCTCCCTCGTAGCTCGTGGCCTCGGTATCGAACGAGCTCGGGGAGCCGAGATTGTCATCCTCGACGAACGTGAACTCATTTCTGCCGCTTGTCAATGTCTCCTTCAGCGAGCTTCTGCGATTCCATTTCCATCAACTTGCCTCTCTCTCTCTCTCTCTCTTGTAACGTTCGTAAACACCGAATGGATCGAGAAATCCGAAAAGTCTGAGAAATTCTTTTAATGGATCCGAATGGACGCGAAGTGAGAGAAGCAATCAAACGATTGGTTTAGGCATCGGTTTAGCACTGAATCTTAGGTGTGTGTTTATGCGAACGTTTGAATCAAAAAGATACAATTTACAGGTAGAAAATTGTTTCGTCGATTGATATTTATTTTTATTCCAATTTTTAGAGACAATAGATGCGACAGATTCGTTTCATTTATTAAATATATATATATATTTTTATTTATATATTTATTATTTATACATTAATTTTTATTTATATATTTATTATTTATACATTAATTTTTATTTATATATTTATTATTTATACATTTATTTTTATTTATATGTACATTTTTAATTTTATATATGTATTATAAAAATTATCGTACTTTAGATGGTTTATGTTATATTCCGTGCATTTTTCCAATATTTCACAAGTACATAAAAATCTGTGGGCTAATTGAATAGAAGTGGGATTATTGTAATTTAATTTATGAGAGTTCTAGTATTTGATAGATTATTTTCAGTTTGCGGGAAATTCAATTGTCTCGGGATCAAGCAGGATTTAATGATGGATGAACGCAGCATTACTAAGAAACCTGAGAAATTAGTAACTGAGTAAGTTTTATCATTGTACAGGTCCCGCAGGAATGTAAAATGTACCTAACCTAATCCTCTGTGTCACGTATTTAGCAGAGCTTGTGACAAAGTGACGTAGAAACCGGATTTGGAACCGAGTTTTCGACCATTAAATCGCGAAAATTCGGGGAAATCAAAAAAATATCTTTTAAAAATGACAGCGAGAGAAATAACTCTCTAGTTAGAAAGGCAAAAGAGAAAGGAAAAAATCATTTTTGTCCGTTTCAAAATACACAAATTGGTCTCGCTTTTCCAGCTATACTTTCAACAATGCAATTTCCATGGGCCTTTGACTTTGTCATAACAGTTTTTACGATTCTTTGATATTTTAGACTATTTTACACAAAAGTCGACTATCCTGACGCGCTGGTCAGAAAGCTAACGAACGTTATATAATATTCTCTACGCTCTTGCAATAATTCTTTCGCAATCTCGTTTAATTCTTCATTTAAAAAAAAAAAAAAAAATACGTGCGAAAAGGTTGGAAAGAATTTGTAGAAAATAGTGTCACGAAATTCGAGCAAAAATCTCAGTTTCTATCGATCGAATTACTTTCTCGAACATTCCTTTTTCATTTATTTTATCGCTAGACTGTGAGTAACAATCTCATCTAATCTCTAATTGCACAAAATACGTATAAAAAAAGTTGGAAAAATTCGTGGAAAATAGCATTTGAGCAGAAGAAGCTTCGGTTCTTTTCGATGGATTTACTTCTTCGAATATTAATTTATCGCTAGACCGAGTATATTTGTGTATGTTTAACAGTCTCGTCTAATCTCTAAAATGAAAGAGCTAGAAAAATTCGCAGAAAGCATCGCGAAATTGGAGCAGAAACTTCAACATTTTTTTCCCGATCGATTTGTTAGCTCGAACGTTCCTTTTGATTTATTTTATCGCGATGATTCAGAGCCGGGTATATTTTCGACGTGTAGCATTCGCTCTCGCGCCGATACTTCAACCCCCTTCGTTTTTCTCCGTGACGAGTTAAGCATTACTCGCGCCGCGAGAAAGAAGCTGTCCGCGAGAAGAAACAAGCGGCGCGGAAACGAAAATAGTTTAACGGGCAGTTAAAGCCCCGCCATGGAAAACGGTTTTGACGTTAAAAACTCGTCGCTGAGAGAGAGGAGCTCCTTTTTTTCCCCTGCCTTTTAATTTACACTCGGCGACGACAGCCAACCGTGCGAACGTAATTTCGATTCGAAATGTTTCTTTCTTTTTAAAGCAAAGGTAATCTGTATTTTTCTTCGAATTTTACGTGTCGAAACATTTTGTGACATGTTTTTGACTGCATCTGTATTCTGTATATACATATTGTATATTTCGGAATCATTAATTTAAAATTGAAGCTAATCATAGTTTCATGAATTTTTGGCAGAGAAATTTTCAAAACGTAAGCTTTAGAATTACGAATCGACTTTTTTTTCTAATTTTTGGAATTATTTCTTTAAAGTTATCCGCTCGTGTCTTTTTAGTTTTAGAAAAGTTGTGAAAAAACTATTGTCAATATCCATGACTTTTTATTTCGATTATCTAGTTATTGCCATACTTTTAATTAAAAGTCCTTTTAATTAAGGCTAATTGTAAAAATAAACTAAAAATTTCCAAATCCTGAGACTACGCTTAAATATCGTTATGATTAAGAATCCAGCAAGGGTCATTTTGATATTTTTTTCATCGTTGCGTAGAGTTTACATTTTACAAAATTTGAAGAGACTCCAGTATTTCCAATACATACGATCAATTATCCTTTATCACTGCTCGACGCGTTAAATATCGCGTCTAAATGTCACCGTCTCGCTCTCCGAGCATCGGATACAATTGAAAAATCCAGACAAAACCCAGGGAGCAGTGCTCGAACTGTATTCTTCCAGTAGAATGAAATTCCAATTTCACGATGGTCGACGATCGGCCGACTTTTCGAGCAACAAAAAAAAAAAAAAAAAGAGAGAAAAAAAAGAGAAAAAAAAAGCATCACGTGTATTTCGTATCATCTTTTATCCAACGATTGTATCCATAGCAACGTCCAATATGAATTTGTCGGGTCGACAGAGGGAGGAAGAACAGTTCGGTCCGACTGTTCTATTCCGCGATAATTTCCAACCACTTCGGCATCGAGGCTCGCCACTCTCGTTCCTCTCGTCAGGCAATGTAATTAGCATTTTTATTACGCGTACATGTCACGCCGCTTTCTCGTCTCTCGATGGCAGACAGCTCTATCCTTGACATCCAGTCAGGAGGAAAGTTTTAAATTACTTTGTTCGAATAGCCGACGGAAAGTTCACGAGCCGCTGCTGACCATCCGATCGTCCGCGGAAATTCGTGGCCTTCCGATTAATCGCTCGATCAATCGAACCCACCCGCTGTGTGGTGTAGTTCGATCACGAGAATGTCATTTTCGAACGATCGGGGAAACATTTTTCTGAAAATAATATTTCGAGGATTCCCTCTTAAAATTGTCTTGATGAAATATTTGGAAAACTCTTTCAGCCTTTCGAGCTCTGAATTATACAGACACTTGAAAAATACTTTTTCGGGATTTTTATTCATTATTTATTCCTTTGTTTGATAGTTTGCGACACAAGGGGTATGAATTTTAAATAGACAAAAACACATTGTAGAATCTTTCTTCGATGACTGAAAAGACACCGGAGTACGTTTGTTCCCCACAAAGAAAATGAAAAATTCGAACAACAGAGTACCACCAAAGTACCAAATGTCACCACAAAAATATATCAAAGTCGGATGAACGAATCTGATGGAATCACTTACCTCGAACAATTTTGTCCCTTTCCTCTTTACGAGGAAACTGGGTTTTCCAAGCTACGCAACAAAACAGTATCTAGTTCTGTTCGTGTAACGTGCATTAATGATACACGCAGCTGAATGAGAATATTAAATTGATGATAGTAAACGGTTAATCCGAGTAATCTTGTCTCTCATTAATTTTCATTCGGAATGAGATAACCGGCGAGGATGTCGTTAATTTACATCGAAGCTCCACTATGTTGCTTGAATACGAGTGCATACACGTAGGTCCTTGGTCGGTGGGAGGAGGATTTGAATTTTTCGCCCACCGTGCTATCAGCGGCTAATGTTTTGTTAGCAGTTTGCAGTGTGGGTGGGAGGGAGGGCTTTGCAACAAGCCGCGTAATCGATTTAGCAGACCGTGCGAGTTGGAAATTCTAATTTAATTTCAAAACTGGGATTAGAGCGCGGAATATTCATCGGACGCGAAATATGCGTGTCCGGTGTAAATTTGAAAATACCGCCGCCGGCCGCTGGTGTCCTCTCCGTTTAGCCTAAACGCGGTCATCTTCTTAATTCTTGAATAATCGCGTTCCACGAAAATTGCAGGATCGCGCGACTCGCGACACGCTCGTGCGAATCTTTCGCGAATAAATTAGCGTTTTCAAATTTTCGCGAACGTGATTAAAGAAATGGGATCTAAGTAGAAATTTGTTACATCATTGCGAAGTGTTGGTAGTAATTGCTCTACTTTGCCTACTTTTGCCTATTGCACGCACTGTGCGCAATTTTTTGCACCCTCAAATTTGCACCGTAAATGCAGAAAAATCCACGGTATAATTACGCGTGTTGCACAAAACATTTTGAGGTTTCGCTACAGTATTACGAGGTTTTCATAATTAACAAATTTGGACTTCTATGCATTTTTTGAAAATATAATAATATAATAAAATATAAAAATATAATAATATTCAAAATACAGCTCTACGTGATATTTAACAGATGACTCGAAGTTTTAGCTAGATTCTTTTTAGATTATCTTCATAAATTTGGATAAGATCCACAGTCATGATTATTATTAAGCTCGAAAGAAATTTTAATTACAAGTTTAAAAGAAATGTAAAAAAATATATATGAGAGTTGCAAGTGTATATATTTCACAGAAATGTTTAAACAGCCAACAATCCACTATATTTAAATTTCTTTTTACTAAATATGTATATGTACATTTTTAGATTGATATCTAATTTTACTAATATGATTATAAAGTCGTGTCTCGTTGCAGTGTCAATGAAATTATAATATACTTTCCATAAATAAACAATCACAATAAAACGCACGCATATAATTCATTGTAGTTAGATATCTACGAAAGATCGTTGAAGAAATTTTACGAGACTTGCTGATAATAGCGAAGCTTCTTGTACCAGGCATTCTGTAATCCCGTAGCTACTCTTACTTCACAAAGTACTCGAAAGTCAGCTGTACTTCGTAATTAATTGAACGGATGCTGGTTCAATGAGCAATTGAAGCTGATGGTTTGCATAACTCGCTGGCGTACTTCAGAGAACAACCGTGGCAACGATTAACTTGTTAATATTCAAGTCAAATATTTGATCTCCTGTTAAAACGGATCTATGATACAGAACGTTTACGAACGTTTATGATGAAATATCTATCGCAAATATTTATGGAGAGAGTCAAGCATTCTTCAGTAGAAATATTTCTACTGTAACGAGGATATAGTATATTCACTATTCGATCAGTCACTTGTTAAATTTCCTATCGTTGCCGATTCAAATTACGTGTGAATTATGTTCGCTAATAATTACACGAGCACAGGTATTTCTGTTCCGTGACAATTCGTAACCTAACCCAAACCATTAACGCTTATGCACGATGTGTATGATCGATGTGAAGAAAAGAAAAGAAAGAAAAAAAAAAAAAGAGGAAATGACAAAAAGGAGCATCGTCTTGCCAACAAGACTCTAAGAGAAAAAGTTCTACAGAACGACAAGTTTCGTATCCAACAGGTGGCTACATTGTAAGCGCGGATCTCATTCTCTCTCTCTCTCTTTCTCTCTGCTTCCCTCAGCATCCCTGCTTCTCTCCCTTCTGCAACGGGATTTGGCGCGAGCATGCGAGTTTCGCGCGAGCTAGACGAGGGAAAAGAATTCGATCGGCAGCGCCCACCGGAAACGAAACTAATCCGGCATCCGCCCTTCATTAAAATGTATGCACGATGGCCGAGCAACTTTGAAGAGGGTAATCGGCCATTTCGTTCAATTCCGCTCGCGGTCTCTTGGTGCAAAAGCGGAGGAATCGATTCGTCCCGATTAGCTCCCGATTCGTTTCATTATGGCGTGCGCTCATTAAAATGCCAGTTGCGTATCGTCGGCTAACGAATTTAGAACAAAAAAAAAAAAAAAAAGAGAAAGAAAGAAAATCCTGCATTTCAACGATCGAGCATAATAGATGGTGATAATTTCGTAGAAAACGAGAGGAGGGTGAGAAATTTCGGTCATTTTTATATGCGTGCAATTATATCGGGAAATTGTACCCGAGGCGCGGACAAAGTATCGCTCGACGAAGACACTGACGAAGGCAATAAAAATCTTTTTTAATTAAAGGACGGTCGCGTTCGAATCGAGTTTGAACTGTGGATGATATAATTTGATATCGTTCGATGTTCTCTCATTGTCAGTTATTCGTTCGCTGCCATTATCATTTCTTCGTACGCTTCTCATTTTTCCCCTGTCGTTTTTATTCGTTTTCTTCGTCTCGTTGTACAATCTTTGTGTATTTTATTTGTTATTCTAACTTTCTAATTGGAAGTTTTCTGGTAATCATTGAACTGAGAATTAATAACGATCAATATTGATGAGTTCTATTTTGGTCCTCTATGCACGTTAAGTTGGAGAAATATAAGTGCAACGCAAAGATGAAGACAAATTTGTCAAAAAGCCAGGGATACAGCACAATCTTTATGTATTTTATTTCTGACAGATATCAAATGATGTATAGTAGTATACTGACTTTAAACGATTAATATTGCTTTACAAGTTTCGACATTCTTATCAATGACAAGTAAGATTAATTAATTAGCGTTGTTATTGACAACAATTTTGACACTCGTGTCTTAAAGAAACACGAATCGTTCAATGTTGGCGATCGAAAGATAACGATTACGAATATTTTTACCGCTCGCTGTATAGAGAAATGACCAAATTTAGTATCCGATTGATGATTTAACAAACGAGTAAATTACTCAAACATTCCTAAATCACCCGATTTTCCAATTTCCACGATTCTTAAAAATTCAAATCATCACCCCTGGTAAACAACCTTTTCCCAAGCTCTGAAAGTATCGCGTTGGATAAAACCAGACGAAACGAAAGTGTACTCGACACACCGCGAAGTAAATACACGGGCTTTGTGGCAGCTCTTTGAATTACGAACGCGTTTTCCGCCACTTATCTCGAAAACATAGCGAGATAATCTCGGACCAACTGCATTCTCTTCCCTTGCGTTCTTAGCCCACCCAAGACTTTTAAATCTAAATCCCGGACCATTATATGACCCGTTAAACCCGCGGAGTGAATGAAAACGCGAGAATCCCGGCAGCCCGGGAGTTTCCGCGAGAGCATCAAAAGAGTAACCTAAATTTTTGGACGCTCGGAATGGAGCGGGGCGGGAACACGAAATGTAAATTCCGACTTTAAATTTTCTTTTCAGCGAAACCTCCATGCGAAATTTTTCTTTTTCCTTTTCTTTTTTCTTTTTTTTTTTTTTCAAAACAGCCTTTCACTGTTTCAGCTGAGCAACTATTTAACACACACGGGAGGAATTTGCGGCTTTGTTTCCCTCCTTTCAAGTTTCTTCCGCGGCTGTACAAAAGGTCTCTTCAACTGCTGTTTCAATTGAAAGTTTCGATCTTTGTTTCTTTTCCTTTTTTTTTTTTAAGAATTTTTTTTAAGACTTTCTTCAAAAGGAAATTGGAAGCTAGAATAAAGCTTTCAGACGTATTGCTATGCTGCACAATCGTGGGACTGTCATGACGATGTTATTATAAACCGTGATTAGATTGCACATGTTTGTCTGAAAATTGGGAGAATCTCTAAACATTCTCTAAACATTGTGAAAACTTTAGTTTAAACGTTATCTTAAATTTTCCCAAAGTGCATAAACGTCTGATCTATGCAAAATCTAATTTTCGTGCCGTTAATACTACGTTAACAGACGTGAGTTTTATCGAAAGTTTTAGGAAAGTTCCGTTAAAAGTTGACTACGACTGTAAAATAATGAACAATCTTCTGTCGTAACGTGTAAGTACTTTGCAAGAATCACATATTAAATTTCGCTTTGTAGTCAACGCAGTAGTCAAAGCAGTCGAATGGCGCGTTGTTAAAAACGAGCGAAAAGGCAACAAGAATAGGATTTCGTTCCTGTCGCGAGACCGTTTCCCCGTAGATTTACGTGAAACGCGTCCGCGCGAAAGCTGAAAACATTTAAAATTACTAGCCCGTCCGTGAGAGGACAAGCTGGTCCGTGATAGATGGAAATTAATGCCGCGAATTAGCATTTTAATTCGGTATCGCGGCCATAATAGCGAAGCCCGTTTTTCCAGCGTAGCTGCGGGGGATGGAGACGAACCAGAGCACCCCTTTAACAACGTTAATATTTTACCAAAACGGAAAACCGAGTTGACGGTTGTCCCTGTCTTTTTTTTTTTACCAACTATGAGAAACCCGCTGCAAATTCCTCGAAGAGGATTTCGCGGGTTCAAAGTCTTTGAAAAAAATCCACGCTGCGCGCATCTTCGCAATCTGACAATTTAAAATTGAAAAATTTATCTATCGGTATTGAGAGTATTTGAATCCTCATTGGAACACTCTTCAGTACTCCCGACGTAGGTGTTTCGAAGTGATTGGGGACTCGTTTTGCACCTTGAGTAAGTTCACGGTAAAGTTGATCGTACTTAGTTATACGAGAGTGACGAAACTTGGAAATTTAAGCACGCACGCGCATGTATATGTGTGTGGTAATGCGATTAACGTAATGGAAAATTGGATTTCGTAAGTTTAATACGTGTTATATACGTGTTATATTGCGATCGTGTAATTTTTGTTTCTGTTTTGTACGATGAGACGATTCAGAAAGGATGAGTTTTCAATCCCATTGAAGCTTATATTTGTTTCACGACTTGGAAAAAATTGAGTAACTTCTTTATACAGCAAAGAACCTGTAAACATTAATCTGTCAATTATAAAATTATGAAACAGTTATTATATAAAGTACTTGTATGTGCAATTACGTACTGATACTGAATACAGAAAATGAAGAATGTCCTAAGATCGTCCAGCAGAAATATGTGGTTTTTTTCCTTTCTATTATAAAATATTTCCATTACATGTAGAATGATGATAGAAAATTGGAAATTTTATGATTCAACGGGACTCTTCAATACTGGTGGATCGAAAGTCTTCGAAATTTTTCGGATTAACGACAAAACCCTCCACAACCTTTCAAATTTACGAAAATGGTTTTCCCTTTGAAACCTTCGGAAAGGAAAGCCGTCCCAACTTCAAAGGGCACTCTTCGATGTTACGAATTGACAAATGTAGTTGAAGAGAGGCGGCGAGGATTTCTTAAATTCAGAACGTGAAATTTCTCAGATTTGAAAATTGACGGGCGAAAATTCGCCAATCTCCGCCGGCCAGAGAGGGAGATGTCGAAAATTCCGGGAAATTGGAAAATTGTGGAAGGGACAGTTTCCCTCTCGTGTTGCAAGCACGGACCGCACGAACGTGAAATTGTACAGATTGTTTCCCCCGGCGTGCTTACATAAATTTCGGCAGCTTTGGCTTGGCGAACCTCGTAAAATTTGATGGTCGGCCTGGAAGACTGCAACCAGGAAGGAACACACTCAGATCGTGAAAGAAGAAAGTTCATTCGCAGTTATTGTCGACGTCTGCTGGACATACTTTGCTCTCTCGCCTCTCTCCCGTTGCTTCTTACCCTTTTGTATTTAGATTTATTTTAACGACGCGACGTTTGCACACTCTCTGCCACATTGTGCGAACAAAACTGTAGATATTTACGTCCGCTGTCGCGCGAACCCACGACGCCTCAGTTTTCGAGATCTGCGCCATCTTCGCCCGTTTAATTCACATTTCTCGCTTCAACCTTTGTTAATTTTTAAATTCACAACTTTTGTTAATTTTAAGTTCACGAGTTGTTAAACGTGAGTATCTCTATACGACAGGATCATCGAATCTACAATACTTGAAGAGTTTTCCAATTTTGAGGATTTGTTTTCTGGAGAATAAGATTGGGAACTTTCGTTTGTCAATTTTGAAATACATTCAAAAAATTGTTTGGATTAATTGTAATATAGTCGAACAAGTTGATTACTTTGCTTAGGTGTTTATACATTTATCCCAATTGTAAATGAACAAGGAAATTTGAAAATTGTAAAAACTGAAACACCTCAAGAAGTCTTGAAGAATTTTTTTCGCTATGAAATCCACCACGATCTTGAAGAGTGAAGCCTTCTGTTCGCAACAATCCATTAAAACTTGTTGCGCGATGTTTTTCTCTGTTAAATTAAATTTTGAACAGTATTCGTCAAACGACAAAAATTCAAGAAATCTCATTTCTAAGCAACTAAAGTTGAATAAAAAGAAAGAATCGTACATTATACATACGAGGGAAGCTTCATTCTAGTCATGAAAAAATTTTTTTCTACGTTTTTACAGTTTTCGAAAATAAAAATACTTTCTCTTCGAAAACAAACAAACTCAGAACTGTCAAAGTAGAGGCTTTACGCTTTAAAATGAGACTGCACAGATTTTCATGCGATTTCCTTTTTTAAAATATCGACAATTTTTCATCGTTATTCGTACACAATTATATTTCATTGTAAATTCGCATTTATTCGCATTTATCTGCGCGATTTATACGCATGTGTTTCTAGCTGAAGATTTAGTATGATAATCTATCTTTTTCGCAACGTTGGCCTGGTTCGTCACGACGCAAGCAACGCATTGTTTGAACTTAGTTGTATTCGGTATCGCGTGAAATGCAACTTCGTATCGGCAGAACAACACGCTGTCTGCAGTTATGTTAATCGTCTTAGAGAAATTACATTACGTATTCTGTCACATTTCACGAGAGAACTACCATGCGGCGTACTATCGAAATTTACGGATCTGCGAACTTCCCCCTCAATACCCGCCGACGAAACAGTTAGCAAATTTCCATTGTTGTTGACGCGGACATGGCGACCATAATCACCGCAATTGTTGCTTGATAACGTGACGATTATATCGACTATCTCCAGTTTCCCATTTTGAAACGTGTTGCACTTTGTTTGTGCCAAACTACAGATTGGATACAAGAGGAGTAATCGAGTAACTAATCCTTAACTAATAACTGATTATAATATTTAGAAATGCTGTGCAAACGTATTAGTGCGTTAATTATAT
The DNA here is from genome assembly GCF_011392965.1 of Frieseomelitta varia. NCBI lineage: Eukaryota > Metazoa > Arthropoda > Insecta > Hymenoptera > Apidae > Frieseomelitta > Frieseomelitta varia. The sequence continues at coordinate 38,526 of NW_025110559.1, forward strand.
GTTATAAATAAATTGTTAGAAATACTGGACATTATATTAGGGGCAGCCACAAGTAATATCGTTTCTTTCGAATTTAATTAAAACATTGCCATGACAATAATTTAACTTATTGTAACATCCTAATTAACTTGCTATAACTTGCTATAATTTATTACAATATTCTAATTAACTTATTATAACTATATTCTAGTTAAATATATTGATATTTAGTGTGCCTATTGTTAAATTATATTATAGATGAAAACTGTATCAACTCTCAAGTAAAATAAAATTTTGTACAGTATCGAAAAATGACATTATTTATGGGTACTTCTAATATAATACAGTGCATAGTAGGAACGAGCAAAAATTTACGATCTGTCGTCGACAGTTTGAAAATTTTTTAGATTTAATTTTAAAAATACATATCTATCCTACTAGTTCACAACTCGCAACTGTGACACGCCAAAAATATTAAACATGAAAATTGAACACAAAAAACTTGGTAGTATTCATCGTCATATTATTTATTTTATTCGTCTCATTTGTTCGTTATTCACCCGCTTGTAATTGCTCCATTCACTTTCACTCGTTCGTTCTATTCGTCATGAAAATTCTCGACTCGATGCAATTAGTTCTCGAAAAATTTCGCTCTCGATTCTCGCGAATCTTCCTCGGGAAATCCGAGGCTCCCGACGTCAAGCTCGAGGAAACTGTCCTAAATCAGCGTCGCAGAGTGCGCCAATTTAGCATTTGCTCCTCTATTATATTATTAAATCATCATTAAACACATCCGAGTCGGTTGCCTTGCCAGGCCAGGCGTCCTTTGACGCGTCCCACTTTTCGAATAAGATTGCCACCCAAACATGGCAAACGAGCGTCCACTAAGCGTCGCCTGTTGCAACGCCAACTATGGTTGTGCGCATCAACCACGGCGGCCCGTGTAATTTCCACTACAAATCAGGCCTGTGTACCAGACGCAGCGAGAGTCCAGCTGAGAGGGCGTTGCAAAGGGAATAACGAAGTTTACAAGAAGATCCGGAGAACCGCGGCAAGCGACACATATTTGTTAACTCGGCCAAGTCTTCGGGGCTTCGGTTCACCTGCCAACCCCTCCGCCTCTTTCTTCTCCTTTTTAACACGTAGTTTAGCAGCTTTCGCTGCCAGCCAATCTTGCGTGTCGACGAGCTACCAGCACGCGGGATCCGCTCAAAGGAGAAGAGGAGACGGAGAGGACCGATGAGACGCAGTCAAAGACCGACCGGGAGGAGATGAAAAGGAACGGCGAAATTTTTCGGCAACGTTTCCTCGATTGTAGGACGCGCGAGCGAATTCCCGCGTGTGCCTGGCGAACGACGTTAACGAGGAAGAAGGAAGAGGAACGTGGTTAAAAAAGTGTTTGGACAGCGCCTGCGCGTTCAGTGGATAAATATTTTCTTGGCATTTGAATACTGATTAGAGGAGAGCCGCGGCGACGCACACGTGAACGACATCCGGGGGAATCGGATCGATGGGAATCGCCGTGGGAAATTGGATTTCCTCCGTGACGTTTATGCTCCTCGATTTTCCGCCATCGAGTATTGGATTAGAGCCTTCTCCTTGGGAAATTACCCTAACGATCTGTGGATGACAGATGCGGACTGTTGGCGTCTCTGATGGCATCTCAGTCACTATCTCACGTGTGTAGGTGCCTCTCTTACCTTTCGTGTGCGAACTCTTGCTCGAAATTAGAAATTCTGGTAGAGCTAACGACTTCTTCTAACAAGTAATACATACGGAATTTTAATTAATTTATTAGTTAAAATTTATTACTATTTATATTAATTTAATTATATTATTATTATATATTACTATATTAATTTAATTTCAATTAAATTATACAATACTCGCATTTGTGAGAAAAATTAATGCCTTCGTCTTCTTCAATCTTCAATAATAATTCAACTAAAGTCATCTATCTAGAATAACTAGTATAACTATGAAACATCTTCAAAGATCACACTTGCAAAATTGAAGATGAAACGTGGATGAAAGTTAGGAGATTCGAATCTACGATACTTCCAAGCTTTGCTACGTGGCGAAACTACACTCACGGTGCAATCAATGCAAACGAAACGAACGAGTCTCTAATTTCGCCACGTGCGTTAAAGGCGATTTTCACAGACACCTGGAGGTCGAGGCGCGAAAGGAAAACGAAACACCGTACGAGTTGCCAGAGGCCAGAGGCGCGCATAGAATAAATATTAATGCAAACGTACGTCTACCCCGGTTGCTGTTGGCTGTTCTTACTCGTCTCTTGCGGTGCCCCTTCACGCTCGAGTTCCCATTGTTTCTCTTTTTCCCCGCTGTCTCTGCCTGTTACGTGACATTCACACCCTCCGCCGGCAGAGCTTTTACTCGCCAGCCATCGTAATTTCTCGATTTCTTGACATCGTCGCCGGAGGGGTTAGCCCCGCGGTTTCACGTTGACACATCGACCCCATTTCTCTTATAGATTTCATACGTGCACGTGTGTGTGTGTGTGTGTGTGTGGAACTATGTGCGTGTACACATGTACACGGTGCTGTGTTTCGTTCGCGCTATTTGTCAAAAATTTCTGCCGGAATTCCTCGGTCTCGAAGGAATACGGAAGAATCCTGATTTGGAAGCTCGAGAGAGGTTTTAGACCGATTGCTTTTGCGGGGTGTCAAGATGGATCGTTGGACGACGCTCCCCTCTCTGATACACTGATACGTTAGAATTGTATTTCTCGTCGCGATTTTAACATCGATTTAATTCCACGTGCAATTTTTTATCCCCAAAGAAGCTTTCGGTATTGCGATTGAAGAGAAATTAATTCGCTTGTCAACCACACGAGCGATTACACTTTTCGTTCAACTTTGATCGTTTTTAATCTCGAAGAAGCTTTCAGAGTCTGTCAGTGTCTTTCCAATCCAATTGAAACATTTAATTAAAAAAATTAGGACAAATTTAAACACGTTTCCTATGTTTAAACTTTCGAAAATGTATTTCGTAGATTAAAGGATTTTTAATTTAATGAACAACCGAATAATTCAACGTAAGATAATTAATGCGACATGAAAGTCTCTGTTTCCACAGCAGCTTTCTTAACGAGCTTCTTATGCTTTGAGTCTCAGTTTTTATCCGCTTAATTCCTTTCATACTGAATGTATCGATCGCGGTTCTTGCCCGCCGGAACTTCCTCCTTTTAAAACCCGCCACAGTCGTTATTCAACCTCAAAATTGTTTCCACAAATTCCAAGCATCGTGACCTTTTAAGATGCTCAAAGCCCGTTATTTGATCCAAACGAAAGAAAATTAAGTCTTTTTGTTAACAATAATTTCAACTTGGTCGTTAATTAATCACTGAACGTAGAACAGAAGAACGAGAAACGTCATACTCTTTTTTCGAAAATATATATGAAAATATAATTAAACTTATTAATAATAATAATAATAACTATAAATATAATTGACGAAAAAGATGAAATTGAATAATACGAAATTCTAATTATTCTTGTTGAATTTTTTATAATATTTAAAATTCTAATTAATAAAATTCATAAATTTTAAATTGTCAGTTTCAGCAAAAATAAAATGTCACAAAAATTAAGAAGAAAGACAGGGAAGCTGAAGAGGTTACATTCCTTTTCTCGTCGTTTCTCTTCTTTAACTCACTGTATTTCAACGAACGAGGTATAAATTCTACGACGATAAATTTCTATCAGGCTAAGAGGGTGTTTTCGGCAACGAACGTGTCGCGAGTATTAATGAGCATTTAGAAACACGCTTCTTAGTCCGAGTTTCGGGGAATCGCTCCTCGATTCACGCAAGCTCATCGAAAGCACGTTAAACGCTGATTGCGACGCGACTTACGCTGTCCTGATTGGCCGATAAGGGGTGGACTTGTTCGAGGTGACTCCTTTAATCCGGGATAACTTATTGCGTTGATGATATCCCCTAAGTGGCTCTTCCTCCCAGCGATTCGAGGTAAATTATGGAATGAAACCGGGGCTGAGATTATTTTCGTTGCTGATGCAAAACCGATGGCGCGTGTACGGTACATGCACGTAAATTCAAACAAGTATCCTTCCATCTCCGTTCCCTCCGTTCCGATAGATTTAAAGAGAAAGAGAATTTGAGATCGTAGAATTCACGTTACGCTGCGTGAATTATGGAATCTTCCAAGTATAGAACTTTCTGAAATTGTAATAAAGTTCCCAGGAGAAATCGATTACCGATATGGCTGAAATTTTTAAGAAAATGGACTCAAGGGCAGCTCTTTTTTTTTTGTTTCATCGGTGGAAAGTTCGCTCTTATTTCGTATAGTAATCAATTTAATGCGAGTTGGATAAGTAAATTTATCTATACCTGCACGGCGTGTGTATTCCGTGTGTATCGAATTTTGGAAATTATTACGTACGATTAAGGGAGACCGCATTTGCTGGACCGTGTGATTTACAAGTGTGATTTCGGATATTAGGTTTGGACAGAAACAATTTGTCGATAGCCTGGATAATTTAATTGGTTAATGCGCCAGATTTTCCGTGAAATTCTGCTCCAACGACGTTCGATCGAATAATTCTATCCTTTTTCAGGCTGTTGTAGTCTTTGAAACGAGTAGTCGAAATACTTGCATCTCGTTGAAATGAAAAACAAAAATCTGTTGCATTAATTCGCGTAGTTCAAATTATTTTCTGCCTCTATCAATCATTTTTCCTTTATGTATTTTACAAACATTTAATTTTTCAAGTAAATCAAGCAGCACTTATGTTATGAATTGTGACTGTATTATTTCGTTGAGAACTATAATATAATCTTACAGATGTTTTGGATGAATTTGATTAAAACTTTCATAATTATTACCGTGAATTTTAAATATATTGCTATTTAATTTCCGACATCACTGTTACTAATTATTTTGATTTCTTTTTAATTATCACGCGTATAAATTTGCACGAAATATAATCTAGACATAGGGGTAATTATTTCCTCAGTACACTATAACGAGTCCTCTAGAATCACGAGTTTATTAAATTTGACTGTCACAAAAGCGAATGTTGATGAAACGACGTTGGCGAAACTTCGCTCTTCTTTGTTGCTTTTAACTTAATTGCACTTCAATAAACCCTGAAAACTCGGTACTTGAGACAAAGGAAATTAGCTCGACGTCGAACGAACGGTTTAGTTGCTTGGCCAGTAATAATTTATTAAAATTCGCCACTCTATCCAGATAAGAACGATCTGGATTTTCTTTCGTGGAACGGAACACGGTGCTTAACTCGTTTAAAAATTCTCAGTTGTTGCCAAAGCAATTTTATGTTAGCCCACCCCGGGTAGGACACAGGAGCAGATGAAAATTGTTGCAACAAAGGCAGCTAAAATTAGTCTCTTAATCAATTTCGTCGGGAAAAACATAAGTATACTTTACAAGAGAAAGCTCAAAGGAAATACAAAAAAAAAAAAAAAAAAAAAAAAAAAAAAAAAA
>NW_025110560.1:0-44528 GCF_011392965.1 Frieseomelitta varia
TTTTTTTTCTTCGGCGGTTCGTTACGTGAACGAGCGTCGATTCGTCGGTTCAGTTCCTCTTCCCTCGCGTCGCAGCGAATTCTAGAAAGGAAAAAACGTGGGAAACCGGGAAATTTCTAATCAGCAATATGTATTAGCAGCATTGTTCAACGATTAACGACTCGGCGGCTTTTTCCCTTCGAGGGTTCTCCGCTTGGAAGGATCGGTTTCTCGTGCGGTTTCTCGCTAAAAACTCGCGAATTTCTATCTAAGGAGGGAGGGGGAAAAAAAAAAAAAATCGAAAGCGAGGAGAATTAAGAGTTTCGTTGCTCACTTACTCATGACCCTCCGCAGCCTAATGTTTTTATTTTGCTTTCGCCCCGTTTTTCTCCTGCTTCGCCAATTATTTTTGATTATCTCCAATCTTTTTGATAATTGGGATAAACGAATCTGTTTTGTGAGTGAAATGAAGTTTCTCGATCTTGTTCTATCATTTCGTAAGTGACCAAAGATCAAATTTTGCCAGAGACATTTCAAATGTTTCGCTGTGATCGACCACTCGTCTTCTTTCGCTTGATTCTCTTATATCGCGTGTATTTCAGCCTTTTCTGACAACTACACTAATTTCATCGATTTCACATTCATTAGGCAAAGCCGCAATTAAGAGTAAACGTCGTTAGAGACGCGAACGCGCGTCGATTCCTTGGAATCCTTCACGATCCGTCAGAAAATGTTTCTCGCAATTGGTACACGTAGTAGACATTGCGAGAAATATCCATTAAAAGAAAAGAAAAAAAAAAAAAAAAAGGAGAGATAAAAATCGCGTGGTCGCTAATGTGATCAACAGCATACAAAAAAATATAATTACGTTCGAAGTGTCTACTCGAGCGTGTGAAGATTTTTTTCACATGTCAGTTCCCTGGCTGTACGTAGAGCTGGTTAGATAGGTAATTACCGGAGTGAGTGGATCTTGGAATATTAAACGAACGACAATAATAATGATAATACGTTTTTCTCTGTGTCTCGCATCGACGATCCTCTATCTCGTTGTTGGCCACTCTTTTCTTTTCGTCTCGTTCATGTGTGACAAAAGTGAGTCACACGTTTCTTAGTTCGGTTCGATCTGTTGCAAGATATTAGAATATTAGTCGATATTATACATATTAATACTGTAAGGTTTTTTTTTTTTTACAAAATTATAACAATATGATATAACAGAAAGAAAACTTGAAAACAATTTCAAGATGATTTAATTAAATTTAAATTTACTTAAATTGTATTTAAATTTATTTAATTTTTACATTTTATATTATTTTAAATCATATAATTTATATTATATAAATATAATTTATATTATTTTAAATTATATAATTAATAATTTAAGTATATAATTAATTATTTTATATTTAATATAATAATTTAAATATATAATTAATTATTATATATTTAATTATATTTAAATTGTATAATTAATGATTTAAATATAATTATATTTTATATTTAAATTATAATTAAATTTAAATTAAAATTTACTTAAATTACATTTATTATATTTATTATGTAAATTTACTATCTACTTAAAATAACATTTAATATTTACGTAAATTTAATTTGAAACGTACAAAAGCTGTACTTTTTCAAAAGTACAAAATCTTTTTAAAAAAAACGCCAAAGGATTGGAACTTTTTACTTCGAAGATTGAATTTTAATTTCAATACGTGTTAATAATGGATAGTTTTTTTTTTTTTTTTTATTTCAATTAAATTATTCAAATGCGCTCAGAGCGTTTCCCTGTCAATTCACTCAAATTATTGCAGTTAACGTACATAAATACGATACAACATATTTGACAGCTTCCTTTTCTAAATATTAATTTAACGCCATGTAACTACAAACCGTAGAAAGTCATGAAATAATTTCTCCCGCGTCGTGTTTCAATTTGCGGCTCGTCAAATTCGATCTCGACGATCGAAGATAACGTGTTAGGGAGAAGTCGCAACGAAAAGGAATCAGGCAAGGCAAACAGTTGTTTCCGATCGCGATCATGCGACGCAGATTACAGTGAACTGGACAAATTACACGCTATCAGCGCCGTAAACCCTTTAGATTCATTGGCCTTATCGTTATTTATGTGACTGCTCCCGACGACCTGCTGCAACTCCTTCTTCGCCTGTTTCTTCTTTCTTTCTTTCTTTCTTTCTTTCTTTTTTTTCTACCGTTTCTCCCCCTTCGTCTTGTTTCCCCCAAGGCGATGGAGCACACAGGAAACACGCCGAGGTGAAGGCGGAACGAGATAGATCCGAGTTTCTCTTTATTCTGCGTCGAGTAACTGTTCGCGAGCGCGAACAATAGAGAAGAATTCCGGGATTTTGCAATCGACCTTGGGGATCCGCGAATCCTGTCTGCCTCGAAGGAAACAGTCTTGAAAATGATAGGAGCGAAGAAGTATGTTTCGCGGGGGAATTTTTATACTGCGCCTTGTGATTGAATTTGAAATGAATGAAAACTGATAAGAATGAAGGGAAATAGAGATGGTATGGAATTTTGTCGTTTTTTTTTTTTTTTAATAAAATATATATATAATAAATAACAATAATTATAAATTTATATAATTAATTATACAAATTTAATTATATATATATATATAATGTAAATTTGTATAATTAATTATATAAATTTATATAATTATTATGTTATTTATATAATTAAATATTAATAAATTTGTATTTTCACACGTCTGAAAAATTGTAGAATCTTTGCAATAAAAGACTTGAAAGATTGGGGAATTTTATTTTGAAAATGTTAGTTGTTATCAATTATCTTATTAATTTTCATAGTGTTTGTGGTATTATTACACACAAGTGCACACATAGTGTTTATGTTTAGTACCAATTAGGGTATAATTAAAACGAAGTTATAATTAAATGTACAGTACGATTAAAATATCATTGAAAATGAATGAAATCATAAGATGAAACACATATTGGTAGATGGAAGATTTTGTGGTTTTCGGAATAAATTGATTATTTTTAATTTATTTATTTGTACAAGGTACAAACTCTTTTATACGACGTAAGATGTATAATGTAGAGAACAGTACTATCGAAAATGAACTGAAATGAAAATTAGCGGATATATTGACGAGAATTTTAATATAAAATTTTTATATTAATTGCGAATGCATAAAAATCGATAGTTTACTTTTAGCCTATTTAATATATCATAATTTTGCAAAATCTTATTTCATCATTCTTATTGCATAAAAATCCATAATTTACTATCTATAGTGATCTTCTAGTATTCTAGTTTATTTAATATATATATATAAAATTTATCGAGATTTTATTTGATCCAATAGATTAGAAACATGTATAACGTAGAATAATTTTATGTGAATTTTTTACAGACTGTAAAACTTCAGACTTCATTTTTATTTTCTTTGTAACAGAGTTGGGGTCGATACCTGGTCAAGGACGTATCAATCAGCTCGGTGGTGTCTTTATAAACGGGAGACCATTGCCGAATCACATTCGGCTAAAAATTGTTGAACTGGCAGCTGCTGGCGTTAGGCCTTGCGTTATTTCAAGGTAAACATCTTGACAATCTTAAAACTTTACTTTGCTTAAATCAAATCCTCAAAGAATATATAAAATTTCTCTCGAAATATTTAACTTGTTATAATTTATCTATTTTATCTTATTTTACTCTAATTTTTTAATTTCTAATATCTAATTTTATATCAACGTTGCGTCAACATTTAATTTCTAATTCTTCTCGATTAATTTGTGCTACTATATTCCGGCTTTTGATACAAAGAGAAATTCCAACTATTCAGTTAACATTTTTTTTCTTTTTTTTTTTTTTATCACTACGTCTTCCACGTATTATTCTATAATTGTATGAAATTTAAAGAAACTAAAATACGAAATGCCATTAGTTGATTCTAATTTAACCTTACTGTTGCTTTCTACAAAGAAACTATATTATTAGTTAAATACTTAAAACTTGAAATTTTATTTTTCAAGTTTTAAGTATTTAACTAATAATATAGTTTCGTTTGTTCAAACGATTATTCAGGCAATTGAGGGTGTCCCATGGATGCGTTTCGAAGATTTTAAATCGATACCAGGAAACAGGAAGTATCAGGCCAGGAGTGATCGGAGGTAGTAAGCCCAGAGTTGCCACACCGGAAGTGGAGGCTAGAATCGAGGAATACAAACGTGATAATCCGGGAATATTCTCGTGGGAGATTCGCGATAGACTGATCAAAGAAGGAATCTGTGATAGAACCAGCGCTCCCAGCGTCTCCGCGATCTCGAGGCTTCTCAGAGGTCGCGATTCCGACGACGACACCAAAGTTGAGAGTAAGTCTTGTCTTCGATTTTTCATCCAGCGAAATTCACTCGCCAATTAATCTTCTGCGAAAGATACAGCCCCTTGCTAATACTTGAGATTATGTTAATCCCCCTTAAGGACTCGCTTGAACTTTTGAGAAAGTTCGTTTCATTATCGAATGGTGGATCGTTCATTTCTTGAGGAAAATAAATTTACACTGTGCATCATAGATCTTGAAAATAGAAAATTATATAAAATTACACGTCGATTGTGATATTTTATAATATTGAATGTATATTAAAGAATATTCTTACGTGTACAATACGAATACAATTAAAATACTTTCAATATCTCGAAACAGTGGAAAATGGACACGCTTCAAAATAAATGTTTAACGTTTGTATAAAAATGTTATTATTCGAAAAGGAACTCAAATTTTTATTCGTATAATTTTTCTTTTTCTTCTAATTTAATAATACATCAACTGACCTTTGTTTTGGGCCAGTCAGTAGATTTGATATAATCTGGTATGTGTGATGTTCCTTCAGTATAACGATTAACAATTAGGGGAATCTAATGGTTTCATTCTTTTGAGCCTTCTGATTTCCCCTTCATTATTAATGAGAAAAGTAACTAGCTCATTGGGATGATTGACTAGCTTCTGTTTGTGGGACATAGCAATTTGTTTAACTAGTACATGTTTCATTCGGAGATCCTTGGAGATCATTATTAACATACCATGGGGCTGATGTTACTGTTCTGAGAGCCTTATTTTCTAGTTTCTGTGTGACGTCGATATTTGATTTTGAATCACGTACGACGAAATCGATGTAACGGCGACCTGCACAGTATAATTATTCGTAACATTCAGATACGTGGTATTACGTTTACGCCAGGCAATAAATGTGAGCTTAAAGGGTTAAAAATACTGCTATTTATTTAAATAGCACTATTTAAATAAATACCGCTATTTATTAAACTAACTGTTCAATCGACTTATACTTAAATTACATTTATGATGTTCGTGCGTCCGTGTTATTTTTAAAAACACTTCGAACGCGTTAACTTAAAGATCGGTACCAATCACGTCGATCCAAACAGAAAAGATGTTACTAGCAAGATGCTCAATATTATGATCGTTCGGCGAATTTTTGCAATTCCACATTTAAATTGGATATAATTTCTTTAATAATGTGTCGGCATCGCATCGGGAAATTGCACGTTAAACACGGTGTATTCCCCTTCCGATCGCTTTGACAAAAACTTCTCTCCTTTCGATCGAGAGCACGCTGGACACTCGGTGGTGTCGTCTCTTCCCAACCCCGCTCTGACCAAGATTGATGATCCAGGTGAATCAGTGAATTAGCCTCTCGCAAATATTCCCGTAACAGCGCCACCGTGCAAAATTAGATTATAACAACAGCCGGCTCATAATTTGGTCCTCGGGGCCCTCGTTATGCGGCTTCCCTCGAAATTGAATCGGCCGGCCACCTTTTTGCATCCCCTAATTCTCCTCGCGAATAACAGGGACATTATTCTTCGCATTTATCCAGGATTTTTGTGACTTTGAAATTTCACAAAATTGCGACAATTCCCGATTGTTATCGCCCGCTTTGCCCTCGATTCCATTTGTCTACTCTGCGCTTTTATTTTATTTTGTTCTCACACTTGTTTCACTCTTAAAATACTGCATCTGTATACCTTAAAATATCTTCTAAACTATGCATCTTTTGTAGAGAATTGTTGATCAATGCGTCGATTAAGTAGATTGATAAATTTTTGATAAAAATACTCGGAGGTGATCTTGAAATCTCCGAAAACTCTCGATCTAAAAAAAAGAGAAAGAAATCATTTGAGTTTGACATGAGAGTTTATGTAAAAACTATTTATTAAATGCAACTTTGAATTTTATAAAATTCACTTCGATGAAGCGTGATTTTAAATTTTATAAAATTATTATAAAATTAAAATTGAAAATTAAACATTATTAGTTATTACTCTTCGCGACGTGCGTTTCTCAACGTGAAGTTAAATTAAATTAAAGTTGGCATAATTCCAATTGTTGTCATTTACCGTATGTGTCTAAGATATCTCATATATCTCGTTTCATTTATCACGAGCATTCTGATTTTTTTTTTATGAATGCACAAAAATCTGCAATCTACTTATCAATAATAATAATCATCAGCAATTTCCATCTGCACTTTTACCTCGAAGCGTAAAGTTTATACGATTTTAATATCGTCACTCATCTCGTTCGACCCTCTTTCTTGTTTTATCTTGAGAACTCGCGATATCACGAAGGAACGCCCAGTAGCGGGAGCAATTTGTCGAGCAAGTGGAACGCGAGACTCGCGTGCGTGCAATTTTATCGCACGGTATATCGGCTTGTAAAATTTTTCGCGATCCGCTCGCCGGGGAAAAACTGGCCGCAAGTCTCGAGAGCGAGAAAAGAGGGGAACGTGTCCGCGATAAAAGCGCGCCATTAAGGTAACAGCTTCCTGCGCAACGTAGTATTCCAGCTGGCAATTACCGAAGGGCATCAAAACTGGAGCTTATGTTAGCGAGTAGTTCGCAGTTAATTCGCGCTCCACGCTAAAGCTTCCCTCCCGGGGTTTTTTAATCATCAGCGGAAGATTCGAAAGGAAAAACAAAGAAAAAGAAGAAGAAGGAGAAGAGTTGTGCACGGCCATTTTCTCTTCGATCTTGTGAAAAATTAAAAGTTATAAATTAAAAAGTTATAAATTATAAAGTTATAAATTATAAAGTTACAAATTAAAAAGTTATAAATTATAAAATTATAAATTAAAAAGTTATAAATTATAAGTTATAAATTATAAAGTTATAAATTAAAAAGTTATAAATTATAAAGTTATAAATTAAAAAGTTATAAATTAAAAAGTTATAAATTATAAAGTTATAAATTATAAAGTTACAAAATTATAAAGTTACAAAATTATAAAGTTACAAAATTATAAAGTTACAAAATTATAAAGTTACAAAATTATAAAGTTACAAAATTATAAAGTTACAAAATTATAAAGTTACAAAATTATAAAGTTACAAAATTATAAAGTTATAAATTAAAAAGTTATAAATTATAAAGTTATAAATTATAAAGTTATAAATTAAAAAGTTAAAAATAAAAAATTTAAAAGTTATAAAATTAAAGTTATAAAAATTATCAAGTGGAGAACTGTTTCGCTGTTCTCTTAGGATTTACGAGAATTTTCTGGGGATGTTTTCTGCCTCTTAGGCACCGTTTTAAACAGAAAATTATATTTGCACTACTGTGTTTGAATATAATATAATAAATAAAATAATATTATATATATATATATATATATATATATAATATAATATAATATAATATAATTATATTAGGTCTAGGAAAGTTCTGTCCGATAATATCATTTCAAGTTTCAATACGTATGCACATGTTCATTTGAGACATACATATATGACAGTCTCGCTTCGTCATTGCATTTATACAAATGTGCTCTTTTAAATTGAAACAAAGACGTCTCGTATTATTATTAAGTGATAAGTGATATTATTACGCGATCGTGCATACATGGCTACCGATAAAGATCGATTTACGACACTCTATTCTGTACGAATTCCAACAATGAAGAAATGCTACAGAAGCGTGTAGAAATTTAGTGAAAGTTTTCGGTGAAGGTACAGTTTCTGATAGAACGTGCGTGAGATGGTTCGAAAAATTTGAAGCTGGTGATTTTGACATTAATGATAAGCCACGCTCTGGACGGCCATCTTTGATCGATGACGATATTGTCAAGATAGAGCAAGATCCTTTTTTGACAACATCAGAGATTGAGGAAAAGCTTAAGTCAGCTCAACAAACCATTTCAGACCATATTCGGCAATTAAAATTGGTAAATATTTCAGATGGATGTCTCATAAGTGAGGAAGTTAAGTGAGAAAAGATTTGAATGACCGAGTCGTCATATGCTCACTTGGAACAAAAACGAACCGTTCTTGGTTCTGGACCGGATGATAACTGATGATGAAAAGTGGATTAAACCTACGAAAACATCGTGAGGAAAAGAGCATACCTCCGCCTTTAAGCTTGACTAAGAGAATGTTGTGTATATGGTGGAACCAATACGTTACGAGCTTTTGAAACCTAACGAGAAGTTCAATCACTGTCAGCAAATGGATGGTTTAAACAAAGCACTCAAAAAAAAAAAGGACTTTGGACTCGTTAGAAGATCGCAGAGCTAGACTGGGAAATTCTGTCGCATCCACCATAGCTGGACCTAGCACCTTCCGATCATCACTTGTTTCTTTCCTAGCAAAATTTCTTGAAGGGAAAAAAGTGAAAGAATGAAGCAGATGTCAGCCAAGCTCGAGTTTTTCGCCTCTAACGACAAGACATTTTTCAAAAATGGTATTTACAAATTGCCGTCACGCTGTAACAACGAAAATTACATTGTACAATAAATATTACGTATGAAAAATTTATAACGTATAACGTATGAAAAATTTATTGTTTCCTTTCACCTCAAAAACGGACAGAACTTTCCAGTAGACCTAACATATATATATATATATATATATATATATATATATATATATATATATATATATATATATATATAAAATAAAAAAGAAGCGATAATAATTTTAAGAAATATTCCTCAAATATAAATATATATATATATATATATTTGAGGAATATTTCTTAAAATTATTATCGCTTCTTTTTCATTTTCGTTTGTTTTCAATATCTTTTACGTAGATGAAAAGCGACACGTTAATTCGAAGTATAAATTTGTTCAGAATTAACATTTACCAACTCGAGTGTCAGAAGAATTAAATCAAATTCCAATCAACGCAAGTGAAACCTATTCGTTGCATCCTATCATCTTTTTAATCAATTTACAAACTAACTGCAATAACATCCGCAATAAAGAGGAATTATCATTGAAGGATTTCGAATTATATTTTCATTAAACGCGAGTTGAAAATCAATTTAAAACTATTAACACGTTCTTCGAAGCTTCAAATCCAAAGTTTCTCGAGCGTGCAATTTGTTCGTTTTGATTAAAAACATAAAATACAAGATATTTGCTATCTGTATGTATATACATATATGTATATATGTATATATTAATTTAAAACAAATCATATTTTTGCGACACATTACTGTGTCACTAACTACATTTAATCACTTTCACAAGCTGAGGAAGTTTGAAGTTTACGAAATATTATGCTGCAGTTATTTTTACTTTTAATTAAATTCCTCGATCGATGTAAAATTCCACCGATATAATAACCACTCGCCTGTACATTTGTGCGTTACATCAAAGTTGATTAAATTACAAAGTTTTGTGAACGCAAAATATCGGATTTTGTCCGATTATTACGAGAATACAAATACACGATAAATTATAGAAATTGAAAAGAAAAGAAAAATACACATAATAGACATTGAACTTTCATGAACTTAATTACCTGTTGATATATAAATCACACCGCTCGATTAACGTAGTTTAAGATACTTTTTTAACAAAAAAAAAAAAAAAAAAAAGAACTATCAGATCTTTGTTTGCTAAATCTGTGGCAAACATTTTATGTAACGTCACGTTACATCACTACATCGGTGTCATCTCGTTATCAAGGAAGCTCGTCGCAAGAAAATACACCACGCAGTTTTATCGCTCGTCGAGGAGAAATATTGGCTTTCGCAGATGCCTACGTTCATCGGCGTTGCATGCAACCAAGCCAAGAACAATAACAGTATCGCTGAAAACGCCGGTAACCACGCAACAGCAACGAACACGCACGAAAGAAGTGAAAGGTTCCTATATCTTGAAACCATTCAAGGAACACTGCCGTTCATTATTGACAGCGTGCCTGCGTTTTTTTTTTTTTTTTTTTTTTTTTTTTTTTTTCTTTTTCAAGTTGGAGAAAATGGGAGAAGAACGCGGCCCAGCTGCGATCGTTCATGAAAATTTCGAGGAAAGGGAAAACTGAAGTCGTTGAGGATAATGCGTCACGATGAACAAAAATAGGGAAACTACCTACATCTTTTAGATTCCAGATCGTAGATATAGAGATAGTACTCATTTCGTCAGTTTACATCTAATTTTTCTACTGTTCCAAACTTTCGAAAAAATGTACAAGAAATCTTGAATTTTTACTGTACTGTATTGTATTACTACAGTAAAATAATATGTTTACTTTATTATATCATATTACATAGTCGATCTTTTTTTCAAGTCACATCTTCAAAAGATTTTTCAAAAGGAAGAATAAAAATTCACTCTTGAAGAAGAATTGACGAGTGAAATTTCGTTGAAGAAAGTTGCCTAGGGATAATTATGATAATAGAATGAAACCAGGCAGCAAAAACTGCAATTAAAAATAATCCTGCAATCACGTTTCATTCCCAACATGATGGAAAGATGTTTCATAATAAATCATGAGAGACGCGTATTTTATTAAACGAATGACCAACGATGGTATCCAGTTGGTAGAATCACGATGAAAATCGCATGAAACGTTTGCAGAAAGTAGGACAATGACGGTAAGAACATAATAATACGTCGACGCACAGGAGCAAAAGGTCTGCGAAATGTCGACGAAGTTCTCCATTCTCGTACTACGAGTCGACTGCCATATCGATCCGTATCGATCATTTAACCATACAATAACGAAAAAACAACGGGCGGAAGAAGAAAGTAAAAATGGAAAGGGTCGCAGTAAAGCTACGACTCAAAGTATGCTCCATGATGTATAGTATTCTCCGAGAATATCCAAAGCGTTTCAATCTCTGACCCTACGAACTCTTCGACGTTAAAATTTCGAGTCGAAAGGTTCGCTCACAGGAAAAAATTTGCAGCAATGTGAAAGACTGTGCTTGTCCAAATCATGCACGATTGTTTACAAAAATATTGGAACGTGTGAAGGAAATCTTATGGATATATTACGGACTTTATTATGTATCATATATTATACATTTTATTATATTATGTATTATATATTTTACTATATTATATATTATATATTTTATTATAGTATATATTATAAAAAATTTTGAAGTTTTACCAATACTAATGACACGCAACTAGACTGATCATATTGATCAAGTTTGCAGCAATTCGAAAAGTATTTATAGAAATTACAAAATGCTTAATATCCAATTCAGAATCATCTTTAACATCAATCACACGCTCGAGATGATTATTTTTCACTGAATATACATTTGCTCATGTATAAATATGAATTTCTATATACATGTGTATTCTATGTACATTATATTTCTATACATATTGTAATTTCTACATATATATCCAGGTCAAATTATATTTATAACAGTCAATCTCTCACTAGAATATTACTGAAATCTCAAGACGTTTTATACAACAAATGCAATATAAACGTACAACTTGTTCGAATACGCGAGCCGAAACGCACGTCAATACAAATACAAATATCTTCCTTCGCGCGTAACAAGGTTTAACGCAATCGTGAAATGCAATCGTCGTTAGAGAAAAATTTACGATCCTGCCCGGTCTTACGAGCCTATATCGTTCCACACATGACGTAATCGATTTTCTTTTTTCCCCCCTTAATGCCCGTTAACGATCCAATCTCTTTCATCCGATGGCAAACACGCGAATGTACACTCATCGACAAAAATAAATTCGGACCAACGCCTTGGCGTTATAACAGAGGCCGATGTTAATAATGAGAGAGGACAGAAGAGTTATCTAGATAGGGAGGCCACCGGTGACCCTTAACTTTCTATCTTCTATCCGTCCTCCGGTGCGGAAGTATCTCTGAAAGTGAAATCGATAAAGGTCAATGCACCAACGAGTACGCGTTCACGATAATTGGAAGATTTCGTTCGCACGGAGATATGTAGTTTTCCCAGAAGAGAAAAGACAAATGCCATTGTCACGATGGATACTCAATGCTGTGGAATTTTTACTAACAGTAGATTCCTATAATTTCCAAATTATAGTGAAAGGGAACAGGTATATGTAACAGGTTTTTATTGACCTGTTAGACTTGGATATAATTATTAAAACAAATAATATTCCAATGCTACGACGAGCGAATTTAAAATTGTGAACGATTGGTATCGTCTTTTAAGAATTTAAATTATGACTAATGTGTGTAAATTATTATGGTAAATATTTGAATACAAATTATTACAATTGTGTGCGTGTGTGTGTGTGTGTATTCGATAATGTATTTTATACATATATGGTAAACGATAAATTATTAAATTTTGTTTACCCCCGGTATTAAATTTTGTTTACCCCCTGTTTTAATGATTTAAATTTTTACAGATAGTATATATATATTTTTATATTTAATATATTTAAATATATTAAATATAATTTAATTACATATTAAATATATTATTTAAATCATTGAAATAGAAACTACCGGGGGTAAACAAAATTTAATAATTTATCGTTTACCATATATGTATATAAAGTACATTATTGAACATTATAATTAAACAATGTGAAACCTTTACCTGATTCAAGATTACGAATGAATTTATAATACGTGAAAAAGGCAATTGTACAGAAATTAATTCTAAAAAAAAAAAAAAAAATCGTGACCGACTGAAATTGGATACAACAAAATACGTTTGTTTCGCTAGAAATAATCGAATTAAATATTGTTGTTCGTTGCAATCATCGTCCCTCTCGCTGAATAATCCCTCCTCCTCCCGTGGTGTGCAAGTATCATTTATTATACACGATTGTGTGAGGTAACCATGAGACAGATACGGGCAACGCGCGTATATAACGAAGGAGAACGGTTGAACAACTGAATACACAAGTTTTATAGAACACGCGTTGCATTAATGCCGGTCAACATTGAAAGCAAACAGCTGATTCAAGGCTGACACGCCCACTGACGTCGTACGCCTTCTCTAATGGGAATAAGCTCGCGTTTGAGGCAACCTCTGACCTACCTTAAGCAACGACAAGACCTGACGAGACTGACACGCGTTATTATTTCACGTCATTAGCCTATCTTTATACTCCGTGAGGAGGGCCGAATTTTTCGTCTTTCGTTATCGTAACTTCCATAAAGGAAAGATTTCATCAGACGTTAGTATGCCCGATCTGCTGAGAAACGTGAATTCAATTTTTAAGAATTACGAAACAGTTCGAGCGCGGTCAACCGCGATTGGCAATCGGAGTAATCAAACGAAAATCAGTTCTTTTCATGTTCGAAAAACTAGATCTCGTGCGTGGAATTTACAAAATTTTAGATAGGTTAATATTATTATGAATTTTTAATATATTAATATACATTATATTATATTATTAATATATTAATATATTTTTTATATTTAATATATAATAATAGTATAATATATTAATAATAGTATGAGTATTTATGTAATATTAATAAGATGTTTCAACTCGCTTGAATTATCTTTTTACTTTTTTATTATTACGTGTGAGTGCCATCTTTATGGATATCTTTCATCTTTATCTACGTACATTTCACATTTCCTTTCCACGGATATTTAAATGTTTATTTAAATTTGCTTTCCACGGATGTTTAAATATTTATTTAAATTTCCTTTTCACAGATATTCAAATATTTTCGTAGTGTCGAATAGTAGGGAAATTACAATTAATTCTACTGATTGAAACCGTAAGCATTGTATCGTTAACACACTTCGATTATTGCAACAATTGTTGTGCTTCCTACGTGAACGTAAGCAGACGATTACACACCGCATTTCTCTTTACATAATGTCCAATGCTGCAAAGAGATTCTGGTTTGGTTCAATTGGCAAGCGCGTATATGAATTATAATGAGCATACTCGGAGTTATTTTGAACGAAATTTTTTGGCATGGTACGAAAGCAATTTGCCAGCAATTAAAGTGTTCCATCAATAAACCTCGGGCCTCGGGTCTTTTATGTTAAGTGAACTGTATTACTGTCATCAACTGTGAGTAACTTATTAATCCTCGTTGGCAAGTATAAGTTGATTATTTAACATCGGCCATCGAGAACTATTGTAATCTACATTTTTTTTTTTTTTTCAAAATATTAACGACCGAAAAAAATAACGTTAAACAATTAATATTCATTTCGCTCGAGGAACAATGAAAGTGAGTTCGATTCGAATTTTCTATCAATTACAAGGGTTATACTACAAAGTAAATGTATTTATAGTCAACGTGTAAGAAATATATATGTCACGCCGTATTGTGTCAATAATGATGTCGGCATGAACAAGTGAGGCTACAATTTTTAATGTGACATTTGAAATCTGGCACAACAACCCAAAAGATTATATCGATTTCGACGAATGCGTATGCGTGGGATCACTCTTTCGTCCTCCAATGAATACTACAAGCGATAGGGAAACTTTCCGCTCTCCGCTGTCTGGAAAAGTACCGAAAGCGTATGACGCAGAAATGGAGGAGACACAGGACGTTTGTGCCAATATTCCACTCCATAAACGTAAAGGGTGCTTCAATTCAGTACTAGACACGACAGAAAAATTATCCACGTTCCCCAAAAAAAATTCATTTGTACGATTTCACGAGGATCACACCGCTCGTTACAGGAATGAACTTTACATCTTCTAAAGGCTACCAAGTTCATATTTTTTACTTCTTGTAAAAAAAAGTAAAATATTCCACTCTAAAAAGTAAATAATGACTCTAAATAGTAATATATTGTAGATAACAGGTACGGTTCGATAGACAAAAGTCCGAGAACAACGAACGTAATTTTTAATGGAAGTCTTAATAAACGATAATACCTAAAACGATCATTTCCAAGAATGGAAAACTTTCAATAGACGGACAATGATTAATCTTCGATCGACCGCGTGTGTACAAGTGAGATATGTATCTATCAAATCGCTAAGAATTCCATCTTGTAACTGGTACGACGAGGTGTCTCATGCATACCAGTAATTTTTACTTTGTTCAAGTGTAAATCGCTCAGAAGCCAAAGTGATCAACACTTCTTTCAATAAATTCCGCAATTTCGCGAGTACGCAGTTTCTTCAGTTTCCCAGAATCGAATGACTCGCTTTCATTCATCCTCGATGGAATTTGATTGTATCTTACAATCGTTATTCCTAATATATAATAATTCTTATTCCTAATTTATTTCTATTCTAAAATTCAGACCATTTAGAAACATTTTTTTAAGACAAAGTTAAAAAAGTTTAAAATATCGATGATTTTTCATTTTTTTTTTTTTTTTTTTTTTTTTTTTTCTTTGAAAATGGAAGATAACTTTCTACTTCACAAATATTCTTCTACAATTAGCGTTCGAATGGTTTCTTTTTATGAGTTAATATTTTCAATTTTGTTACAGAGTTTTCTTTCTCAACGAATTATTTTCATCTTCCTGTGTCATTTTCCTCTGTCATCAGACTCACCAAATCATTCAACCTAGATCAAATTCATCGAACAAATCCTATTTGTACCGAGTTCGAGTTTCAACGAATCTGTCCGACCCACGTACGAGAACAAAAAAAAAAAAAAAAAAAAATGAAATACAATGACAAAGTGCGGTGACGAAAATTTGCCAAGATCGTAAAGCGGACGGGATCCTTGACGATTCTCGTGTAATTCAAATTGTCTTTTGCATTATGTAACGTGTCGGCTGTCTTCCTTCCACCGGCCGCATTCATCGCGCGCGTCTACGAAAATAAAACGTCCCAGGGTTTTCTACGAGTATATACAGGGTGTCACCTGTCAGGCGACCGACGCGGCCTTACCTTTGCGGCTCGAGGACGCGTGGAACTATTGTTCGTTGCATACGATGGTGAGGGGGGGAGGGGGGGGGAGAAAAAAAGAGAACTTCGATTCAAAAGGGAGAGATGAATTGTTCCGCAAATGCAGGTGTTACGGAGGGAATTTTAAGATTGGCCTCGCACCTTTCTCCTTCTTATCGGAATACAAAAGTCGACGTGTCCTTTTTGTTCCATCTTTGTCATCAGTTTCGAGATTGCAACGCCAACTTCTATATTTCTTTTTCTTTTTTTCTTTTTTGTTTGTTTCTTGCACGATCTGGGTCTATCTTTCCTCTTTCTTCTTCTCGTCTGTTAACACTAGAACTACCACAGTGATCGAAACGACCACTTTGTAATTTTTCAAAGCTCTGCAGACTTACAAGCTGCAGTTGTACTTTTTACTGATTTGAATCGTTTCAATGTTACTATTCATTTTGCACTCTGATCTTTACCTTTCAGTCGTCGGCAGTTTTAGTATTCAGGATATTCTTTTCCTGGAGATTTTACAACAGTTTATTTTGTAATTTAACGTAAAAATTTATGGAACTTATGTGTGATGTATAAAATTATTATTCTAGCGTTAATGATGCGAGGTTTGGATCGTTATGTAACTTCGATTTATGACACGCTAAACACTAGAGTGCCTATTTGCAGTGTCATCTGACGTATTCTCCTCTCATTCAGTCAGTGTAAAAAAGAGTCATTTAACACTGCTGTCAATCTCATTTTCGTCTACAATTCTTGCAATATTCATTTCATTTTCGTCCACAGAAAGATTGTTGTATTAGAAAACAAAAAATAATTAACTATATTTGAACACGTACGTCATACACATATGTATAAATCCAATAAAACAGCTCTCCTATGGAATAAAAAATAATATACACATGCAGTGTGTATATATTCGTAGATACAGAATCCAATGATTAGATACAATCATCGCAATGATTCAATTAAATTAGTTTCGTTAAACAAGCTCATTACCAAGCCTTTAACGCAACGTTCGTATTACCTAGAGTTCCAAATTACAATGTTTGCTTTATTCATTCAAATATTACGTTTCACGGTTGTATCACCATGAATAACTTTTCTTGGCCGTTACTCCAAATTCCATTTAATTCCTGTGTTTCATACGCGTTGAAACAATCCCATGATAATGTCTGGAGTTTCCAAGCCTCGACTCAATTCTGTGAAATCTGTTCGTTCTACTATCGGCAAACGTTTGTCACAGAACAAATTATGATTTTTGAAATTTCACGATTTTGCGGATTTTTATGACTTTCCTGATTTTTATGTGTAAATAAAATATTCTGTAAACAAAAGTGACTTCAACTGTTTGTGTGACAACGTATCTAGTAACTTCTGCACGTATTGCCAAATCATTTCTCAAATTCCACAAAAGTTTCTTTCTCGTGGCAATTAATTTCCAAAATGATAACGTTTGATTTCCTCTCTTTTCAGAGAACGTCTCTTTTCAATTTCTCTATAGTTTACTTTTAACCCTTTGCCGATTTATTTAAAAGTTAATTATTTTTTTGCATATGGAACAGATTTCTAATTTGTTGGTGCATGGAGTAGTACGTAAAAGCAGTAGATTTTATGTAAGAATTCATTTATTTCCGTGATATACAGTAGTATTGAGAGGACTTTCAGGCGATAAAATTCAACAATAATTAAATAAAAAAATCAAAATGAAAACAAATAAAATTCTAATAAATAAATTATACTAATATTTAGGTACCTTGAATTTATTTGTATAATATATTACTATTGCCTTCATCATCTTCACTTTGTATAATTCAGTGTAATCGTCAATTGTAGGATCGCAAACAAATTCTTCATCAAAACTTTCGTTACATCACTTTCATAAAATATATCCCTTATTTCTGATTGATTATGGGGCACTGTATCACCGATAATACCGCAACTGATAACTCTCAAATGAATAAGAATGTTTCAATTCGAATGGCTCTCGTCATCTTGCACTTAAATAATTAAGCAAAACAAGTGGATGGCAAGTATCAGCCGTCAAATTAATCCAAGGGGTTAACTTTTATAATTTAATAATTTGTAGTCATAACAGTGGTGTCTCGTTATAATGCTAATGAAATTTCAAGATACGCGATAGTCGAAATTTCCCATATATATATATATATATATATATATATATATATATATATATATATATATATAAAATAAAATATTTTCGTGAGCCACGCGAAAGCGTGGAGAAAGAAAGGGGAAAGGTGGAGAGGGTGGAAGAAAAACAGGAATGACACGAGGGCGAGGGGGTGAGAGAGACTAGGGGCTGCAATAAGAGCAGAAACATCGGTGTGCCAGATGAGTGTGCCGTGAGTCATGCGGCATTCAGACCTCGACTTTTCTCTCCCCGCAATAAAACTCGGTAATATTACCGGGGTAATCTGCCCTGTGGGTGCGTCCGGTTGCGAATTCACCCGCCGGTAATTAAAGTCTCGCACTCTTGGTCCCGTCCTCTCCTTCACGTCCGACGTTCTCCTCGTGCATCCTTCGCGTCTGATAACTCGAGGGATGGTTGATCGTACGAACGCTCGTGCAAACTCAACGTTTGGAAAAATTTCATCTCCAACGTCGCGCCGAATCGCATCCAACCTCGCCGTGCGAAATTGCTGTTAACACTGTGATTATTAAAACTGTTGACTTTATGTTGGACAGTTTGTATTAAACTGTTGACATTATGTTGAGTCATTGGTAACTTTACATTGAATTGAAAAAACACTAGCAACAGCTGTATTTTCTTGAGCGCTTATATCAAGAAGAATACCGAGATTCACGATTTTATATTCAGACTTGTCATTTTTTTTTCACTAAAATATTAACTTTATTAACAATATTTCATTTGTTAAAAATATTAATTTTAAGGTAAAATTTATTAAGATACACGCAGTATCAAAATCATTCAGACGTGTTTGATTTAGTGATTGTATGAACACGCGCGGGAATGAATTTCTTTTTTTTATGGCTGGTTATAACCATCGTAGGATGAATCGAATTTGCGCTTCGCGTGACTCGCGCGGATTTACTGGTTATTCGCCGCTTTTGAATCTTTTATACGTCGTAATTTTTAGATAGCTTGTTATTTTTTTTCTTTTTTTGTTTTTTTTTGTTTTTTTTTTTTTTTTTTTTGCTGTCAGTGGAACTTTTAGGCGGCAAGGTTACGGCGGATTTTCACCGATTTTTGTTCGTTTCGGTTTCGTTGTTTTTCGTTTTATTTGGTTGTTTCAGCGGAATGTAAATATGTATACTACATTCAACTAGAGTATTTCTGGTTGTTTTTACTAAAGGGAATAATCCGTAGCGTTAGCTGCTCCAGTTGGTGATATTTTGAGTCGTTTAGTACGTCGTGGTACGAGTAAAAAACACAACGTAGTCAAATGTTATGTATACAGTTGTCTACGAACACTTGCGGGATGTTCAATGATGTTTAAAAATGCTCATTAAGTAATAAAATAAAATTGCAGTAATAAAATTTTGAAACAAAGAGCAATAATATTAGAACACATTTAAAATATATATGTAAAAGTTACAAAATATTAGATGCAAGCTTTTCAACACGAGTACTAGTTTCTTCTCATCTCAGTGAGTCTCGATATTTAATGGATCCACCTTTAATATATTACAAGTATTACACTAATACACGCTTTGCACTAATTTTGTGACTTTTCGATTCAACTTCAAATTTCCTTTTCTTATTATTATCATTCTTCATTAATAAGCCTCAAACTCAGCAATACAGATAATGATTAAAAAAAAAAAAAAAGAAAAAAGAGGAAAAGAAAATTCTTCCAAGCGAAGTGCTCGAATACTTCTCGTGTACCATCCTCCATTCTTCGAAAAACCACCCTCGTTTCTCCCTCTGTCTCTCGACCCATCCCTAACCGTTGCCCTTCTGCTCGTCGCTCTCTTCCATCCGTTTTTTTTTTTTCTTTTCTTTTTCAGATCTCCCGTTCGTTTCACTTTGGTCGTTCCTTCACCCTTTCTCTTTCCATCCCCTAGCATCGGTCAGGCAGTTCCTCACCCCCCCCTTCTCTTCTCTCTCTTCTCTTTTTCTCCCCTGGATGCTCCCTCTCTCAGCCCAGCCAGCGAAAATGAAAAGACTCTCGCGTTTTTCACGTGCTTGTCGACGACGAAGACTCTGGCTGCCCGCTCGATCGGTGTCCCCATGGCAGCGAGTTATGGGGTGGGGCAGATACAAACGTCACGATGCTTCGCGAAGGAAAGAAAGAGGGAGGCGCGCGACGAAATAATTACGCGGAAAGGCAGCCAGCCACACGGCCGTTCTGTACTAATACCGATGCGCGGTAATGCGCGTTACGCGGCGGATAACATTCCGCGGAATGCATTTAACGCGCCTACGTGGGTGGTACGAGGATGCGATGGCATACGGTTTAATGACGACTCGCGCGTGTTATTAACCCTGCCGCGCTCCTCGAATTTTTACATTTCAATCTTATCGTCGCGTACCGCGACGCGAGCAAGAGTTCATTTACGTCTGTAGCGTGGAGAGAAAATTTAACCGAGACATATCGCGCGTTTTAATGGCACTGTGCCAATGGTAATATTCGAACGGATGTAAATGATTAATATGGTAGGATAATAAATATAATTACATTACAAATTGTATCACTATCAGTTCGTTGGACAAAGTAAATTTGGTTGTATATCGTCAAAAGGAAGTATATCGTCCAATCTGTTGTTTCAACTATTTAATGGTACTACCATTTGCTGTAATACTGTGTATAATATCAATTATAATAAAATGACTAATGTACAATAACTATAATTACATTGTGATTTATATAATAATTATTAAAATTATATTATATTATATATCATTATCGTTCATCGCTATATAATCAATATATCTATCAATTCATACAAAATCTCAAATAAATTTCGTTAAATATCTTAAAGAAAAGTCTAAAAACAAGAGATACATGATTCGATTCATCATTCCAACTTTAACTGAACAAATTGTAAACTAAAATTCCTATTCCTTGCCACCTGATTGCGGACCATAACGAGTGACCGTAACGGTATACGATAATTCGCCGCTTTCCTTTTGAACTCGTATCGTAGCTATGATATCGTAGATAGAAATTGAGATGTAACGAATTGATTGTTTGCTTTGCCTGGGTTATACTTAAATATACTTAAAACTAAGAAAACATTACAATTGTGGAAAATTCTCGACGTGTGTGGCAGGTTAAGGAGCTTTTGTTTGGAAAGATTACTCGAAATTAGCATAGTTAGGACGAATAATAATTTCAATGCCAATTGGAAACTGTGCGACGCAGAATTATTATACTTCCACCAAGGGCTCTACTACTCTTACCTGGTAACTCAGTAATATATATATATTATTTGCTTTGCCTGGGTTATACTTAAATATACTTAAAACTAAGAAAACATTATAATTTTGGAAAATTCTCGACGTGTATGGCAGGTTAAGGAGCTTTTGTTTGGAAAGATTACTCGAAATTAGCATAGTTAGGACGAATAATAATTTCAATGCCAATTGGAAACTGTGCGACGCAGAATTATTATACTTCCACCAAGGGCTCTACTACTCTTACCTGGTAACTCAGTAATATATATATATGTTATTTGCTTTGCTTGGGATATACTTAAATATACTTAAAACTAAGAAAATATTACAATTTTGGAAAATTCTCGACGTGTGTGGCAGGTTAAGGAGCTTTTGTTTGGAAAGATTACTCGAAATTAGCATAGTTAGGACGAATAATAATTTCAATGCCAATTGGAAACTGTGCGACGCAGAATTATTATACTTCCACCAAGGGCTCTACTACTCTTACCTGGTAACTCAGTAATATATATATATTATTTGCTTTGCCTGGGTTATACTTAAATATACTTAAAACTAAGAAAATATTACAATTTTGGAAAATTCTCGACGTATGTGGCAGGTTAAGGAGCTTTTGTTTGGAAAGATTACTCGAAATTAGCATAGTTAGGACGAATAATAATTTCAATGCCAATTGGAAACTGTGCGACGCAGAATTATTATACTTCCACCAAGGGCTCTACCACCCCTTATCTGGTAACTCAGTAATATATATATATATGTGTGTATACTTTACGTTCGTGAGATTTAATAATATTCCACGGATGAAATAATTATCACGCCGGTGTTATTCAAGGTGAAATGTTTGGCAAGCGGCGCGTATGTCCATTTGGAAGGGATTACACGAGCGTTTATCCAGAGCCGCGCGACAACCGTCGTCCGTTAGTCAAGCTGCCACCCCATTTTCGCAAAGCCGAATCGCGCCCCGCAGGGGTGGCCCGGTAATCTGTCCTGCATTCAACTCGCGCCCGCACCACCCTCTTCATATCCTCCCCAACTCCTCTTTCCTCTGCCGCCTTGAATACGTATCGTTTCGCTTCGCGGTTTTGCGTACCAGGGGGAAACTAAGAAGGGTGAACCAGCCTTCTGGAGGATCTGACTTTGAACAACGCTGCCTTTAATGTGTCGAGTGTGTTCTGCGTACTATTTAATATCTGGCCGATTTTTTTTTTTTTTTTTTTTTTTTCTTAGGTAAGGAGGAAATTTTGAAGATTGAATTTAAAATTTCATTTCGTGACCGTGTCAATTCTGGTATTTGTCTTGCCACGCACGTCGAGAACTTTTTGTCCCAAAATTGCAATATTCTCTCAGTTTTAAGTATGTTTCAAGTAAAAAAGAAAATCGGCAAAGCGAATAATAAATTTATTAATCCTGAATCATTTCTATCGAGTGACACCGACGTGTTCAAAAAGAAAGCGACGAATTATTGTATACGGATTTGGTCACTCGTTACGGTCCGCAATCAGTTGCCAGCACAATTTGGTTGGGGTTCAATTTCTACTACGTGAACTTTGGCTTTGATTTCCGTACGAACATGCACAGGCGATAATGCTAATTATTTACTCGTATCATATTCATTTATATTGCTTAATCTCTTATTTACTTATTTCTTTTGGAACTCTATAACAAAGAATTCGAAAAGTCGGGATCGTATTAGTTCCAATATCGTAGTTGAAAGTATTTTAATTACCTCGAAATGTTAATTTCACTTGGACAATCGTGTCCAAAATCATCTTCCACAACGAACGAATAAGGAGAGAATTGATTTCGGAAATTAATTGAAATCAAGCACGGAGAGGAGAAATGGCGAAGGAGGGTTCTTTCTCTCTTTTTCTCGTTTCTCTAGCTGATAATAGGGACAGGTTTCTTGTTCGATTCGGGATTTCAATTTAAAACAGGTTTTCGGCGCCCGCTCACCCATGCGAAATTACCATCGACGAAGAACGTTCCGCGATCCGATGCAATTTGTCGTCGATGACGAGCACTTAGGGGAGAGATCCGTCGTCCCACTTGTTCCGTTCAATAAAACGTTCGTAATCTCGTTCTCCGTGAACTATCAACCGCGAATATCTCGCGTTTGATAACTCGTTGTTGCTTACTCCGGAGAAATTATAAGTTACAAACGATCTGACAAATCGTATTTGCACATTATTCTA
Source organism: Frieseomelitta varia (assembly GCF_011392965.1). NCBI lineage: Eukaryota > Metazoa > Arthropoda > Insecta > Hymenoptera > Apidae > Frieseomelitta > Frieseomelitta varia. The sequence goes on from NW_025110560.1 coordinate 23,649, forward strand.
GAATTGCACATATCAGAATTTAATGATCTTGGGACTTTGCGATTTGAATCGTTAAGCGTATTTCATTGGAACGATAGTAATTTGTAATTTGTAATCGTCAGCTTTTTATTTCAAATCGTAACGATTGACGTGGAATTTTGATAATCAGAACGTCAATACGAACGATGAAACAATTAATTAAATGAAATTAAATGAAATAATCGAATCAAATGATCGAATGATGAAATAAGTAATTGAATAATGAAATATAATTAAATGAAGGGCTGAGAATCACAGCGGTGCAAGTCCAAATTTTCAATACTCTCCGCTGTTTCACAAAAGCAAAGCTATTGTTAAAATTTCATTTATTGTTAAAAAAAATAATGGTATTTTATTTTATCAGTTAACCAATCGAATGAAATATAAATAATCGAATAATTAAACATTAGAGCTAAGAATCGCAAGTGGTGAAGGCTCTGTAGGCCCAATTGTTGTTGAAACTTCATTTTCACACGTTAGAAAATTTTATTTTATCATCAGTTGGCTAGGAAAGCAACGATAGTGAACGCAAGAGAAATCCTTCAAATCGTAATCCTCGCGCTTTCAAATGCATTCAAGTGTAAATGTGTCACGGATGAATTCGCGACAGGCACACACACACACATACACATATATTTCTGGTGAAAAATAAGAAAGAGCGTTCAATCATGTGGAAGTGGGAAATAGTTTGATCGCGTGTGAATTGGTACGACACGAAGATATCCTCGCTGGATATAATCCCTGGCCGAACGTATGCGCATTCGTCGAGTTGAGTAAGGAGCCGACCGCCTAACGATCCGCCGGTGGAATTTCGCGGAGATCGAGGTCGCGCGTTTTCGCCTCCTCGATGAGAAACGTCCGTGTCTTTTCAGGTTTTCGAACCTGATAATGGCTGGTTTGGAAAGTTTGATTGTCTTGGAACGTGGCTTGGTTACCGCCGCGAGGAATCCACCGTGCAAGATTGGAAATATCGGGCAAGGTGTTCCCGACAATGTGTGTGTGTGTGTGTGTGTGGATTTGCGAAATTGAAAATCCAATTCGCCAAGTTCGCGGAAATTTCAGCTCGCTGCCCGAGAGCAATTGGGAATTCGCAACGTTGAAAGTTGCAGAAGAAAATTACGGAATTCGGAAACTTTAATATCGAGAAATCCGGGAATTCAGAAGTATCAGGGAAAATTCTGGAATTCAGGAAACTAAAAATCTTGGAAGATGGAAACTTTAACTTCGCGAGTTAAGAATCTAGGAGTCTAAGGATCTCAGAGACTTTAGAAAATCAGTTATTTTGTGCAGGAACGTGAGTGTTTGTAAATTTAGGAATCCACAGGTTTAGAATGTTATTAGGAATCTTGAAACCTAGAGTTTCGGGGTATTTAATTTAGTAATTTAATCTGGATGTTCCGGAGAATTTTGGAAATTTAGAATCCTCGGAATTTAGGAAACTAGATATCCAGCGTGATCTGAAAATTTAGGAATTGCTTAGAATTTTAGAAACTTAGAAATGCAAAAATTTCAAGAACTTCTATGCTATTTACGAATTTAAAGACTTCGGAACTTCTAATTCTAAATAATTTAATTAATTCGGAGTTTCTAAATGCAAACATAACTTCGAGAAACGTCGAAATTTAGAATATTGGAAATATTGCATAGAAGTCGTAGAGCTGAAAAATCTCGCAATTCACGAATTGTGCCTAAGAATTCAGGAAATCTAGACGTTTCTAGAATTTTTTAAATTTCGAACACATGAAAATTCGAAAACTTTTAAGTAGCAATTTTTTACTCAAAAATTTTCCGACTTTTCCGTCAATCGAAATCTCTTTTCGTTTCAGGCCTCAAATACCTTCACTCAGCCAGAATCCTGCACAGGGACATAAAACCAGGGAACTTGCTCGTGAACAGCAACTGCGTGCTGAAGGTAAGCACTCTAATTTACCCGAGTCTTTCAAAAGCTTTCACTTGCCGCCAAAATTACCAAAACGAATAACAAATTCTAACAAATCTCTTTATAAAAAAAAAAAGGAGTAACAAAACCAAGAGAAAGAGGAAACTCTGCGAATTTTTCTGTATAAATGTTAATAATAATTCGAAATGACAGCCTAAACAATAACAAATTCTAGCAAATCTTCTTGCAAAAAGACAGGAACAATAAACTCAAAAGAAACAGGAAACTTTGTAAATTTCTCTGTGTAAATGTTAATAATAATTCGAAATGACAGCCTAAACAATCGCGAATTCTAACAAATCCTCTTGCAAAAAAAAAAAAAAAAGAAAAGAAAAGGAGCAACAAAATCAAGGGAAAAGGGAAACTTTGTAAATTTCTCTGTGTAAATGTTAATAATAATTCAAAGTGACAGCCTAAACAATCGCGAATTCTAACAAATCCTCTTGCAAAAAAAGAAAAGAAAAGAAAAGGAGCAACAAAATCAAAGGAAAAAGGAAACTTTGTAAATTTCTCTGTGTAAATGTTAATAATAATTCGAAATGACACCGTGTTGCCCGCGAACAGATCTGCGACTTCGGTTTGGCCCGAGTGGAAGAACCGGATCAGAACAAGCACATGACTCAGGAAGTGGTGACGCAGTATTATCGCGCGCCGGAAATCCTGATGGGGGCGCGACACTACACAGCAGCTGTGGACGTTTGGAGCGTTGGTTGCATTTTTGGCGAGCTCCTTCGTCGACGGATCCTCTTCCAGGCACAAAGTCCCGTGCAACAGGTTAGTCCTTCTTCCCTCGACTCTTTTTTTTTCCGTACACTCCGAGTATATTTGAAAATTGACAGACATTTTTAACGTATGTTTCGGTGGTGCAACGCTTCAGAAATCCTCGACGAGAACGTTCTTTCTTATCTTGAGAACTCTGTTCTCTGCTTGACACAATTTGGGATATATTTAATTCTGATACTTGTTGTTGTGAATATTCATCGAAGTAGTAGAATTTAAAGATTAGTATAATTTAAATAAGATAGTAGAAAGATTTATTTCAGACTTTGAATAGTGTAGAAAATGCCCTCAACCTTCGAAATTAATGAGATATAATTGTGTTGAAAGATAAATTTTCGAACATTGTTGTAACTCGATGATAAATGGCGAGATACACTTTTATGAAATTGTTCTTAATTCTTGGACTCTCGATGAATTGTAAAATTCATAGTACATATTACTATTATATATATATTAGAATTATTATATATAAATTTGAATAATTAATTGAACAAATGCAATTGAATTAATTAAAATATATGTACATCAAGGAAATTAATTTGAACATTTTGCACGTTTCTTCGTCCCTTGTCCGTGTGTTACAGGTACTTTATAAATTTCCGCACGTTTCAGTTTTTTTATATAAGCATCCACGGATCTAACGACAACTAACAATCTTCAACACTTCCATAATTAATAATTGTAATTAATTCATATCGAGTTCATTCCGTAGCTGTAAATTCTAGTTCGTCCCATAAGTTTCGATTCGCCATTCACAGTTCATCGTTGCAATTTCCTCGAATTTTCATTCCTCCGCCCCAAGTGGAATCTTCTATCAGGTAAAATTATGCAACTCTACGACGACAAATGGACAAATGGAGGGGGAGGGAGAGAGAGAGAGGGAGGGAGAGAAAAAGAGAGTAGACCAGAAAGTCTTCTAAAGTCGAGAACATTCTCATTCGATTTTCAGCTGGAATTGATCACAGAATTGCTGGGCACGCCGACCCTCGAGGACATGAGGTTCGCATGCGAGGGTGCGAGATCGCACATGCTGAGGCGCGCGCCGAAACCGCCCTCGTTGACGGCCCTCTACACCCTCAGCAGCCAGGCGACGCACGAGGCCGTCCATTTGCTCTGTCAGATGCTAGTCTTCGATCCTGTAAGTTTCACCACTCTCGACGGTCGAGTCAACGTACGAATCAATAACGAAAATTGGAAAATTTCGCGCGAAAGAAAAGAAAAAACAAAGAGAGGAAATCGTACAGCAAGATTTGTAGCAGTCGTTGTAGAGAAAATTTCAATTTTCAAGATCATGGTGGATCGAGTCACGAGAAATTTATATTTTTAATATTTCTAGAAATGGTTTTACCAAAGATGCGAAAACATTTTTGAAAAAAAAAAGATGAACCTAGGAGAGTCGAGGTGGGAAAGTCTTGTGCTTTAAAACGAAACGAAGATTCTGTGATTTTCCTTTACAAAGTTACAACAGTTTAAGTTATCGACAATTTTTTATTATTAACCATTTATTACCGTATTATCATTGATTCTTTTTTATCACTGTGTTGTGTGCCATTGGTAATTTTTCACAAGGACCGATGAAGCTAAAATTCTCGCTTTTCTCTCGAACAGAAAGCTACGCTCTTTCCTAGTCTGAAAAAATGAGCAGCTCGTTAACGATTTATCGGTGATAATAATCGTGCAAACGTACTCGAACCCTCGCTTTTTTCCTATCTCTCGGGAGGTGAACACGGTTGTAATAACCACTTGCGCTGGCAACTGATTGCGGACCATAACGAGTGACCAAATCGTATACTAATAATTTTTTTTTTTTTTTTTCTTTTTGAACTCATCGGTACGATATCACTAGAAATATAGAAATTATTGATAAGTAATAAATATATTATTTGTTTTGCCTGCGTTGATAGTTAAATATAGTTAAGACTGAGAAAATATTGCAATCTTGGGACAAAAAGCGTCGTTTCAGCGCAAGAGGTTGTTTAGGTTACACCGTCCTCGTAAATAGCGGAGTCCGATAGTCGAAGATCGATCGGGTTTTCGAGAGGCGGCGGGCCTCGCGTCTCGTTCATATCGATCGTTCATTGACCCGGTTCACGAACCTGCCGCAGGACAAGAGGATCACCGTGGTGGATGCACTGGCGCATCCTTATCTGGACGAGGGGAGACTGAGATATCATTCGTGCATGTGCACGTGTTGTTACACGACCAGCGGCGGCCTCAGACAGTACACGGGGGACTTCGAGCCGGCCACTTCACATCCGTTCGACGATCTCTGGGAACGGAAACTGACCACCGTTCAGCAGGTGAAAGGTAAGAACCGACCCGACGAAATGACGACGAAAATTTCGAGCGACGACGTGGCTCAGATCGAGTCGAGGCGGAGCTCGAAACGAGCATTTAGTTGAATTTCATAAAAAAAAAAAATCGTTACAGGTACATAAAATTGAAATTCTAGAAAATTATAATAAATAACAAACAAAAAGATCAACTGATCATGTGGGAAAGTTTCACGTATTAAGAAATATAATATTTTTCTCAGATTTAACCAGGCTACTTTCAATATTTGCCTACAGCTTTCCAACGAAGCAATTACGAACAAATTCAATGTAACATTCTTTTCTTATTTTCACTCGTAGATTATACTCTCACAAATTTTTTTCCGGAAAAGTAGGAAACACCATGTATATGTGATATTTCAAACTGCATGCAGTCAAACTTTATCAAAAAGAAAAAAGCAAAATTTCTTATGCACCAACCTAATAAATCTCTGATACCGACGATAATTTGTAATTGTAAGTAGATGTAATTGTGTAGAAAACAAAGAAATTCATTTCTGGGAATATCTCGATTGGTGGACGATGAATTTCCGACGTTACTGCCGAAAAAAAAATGGCAGCGAAACTTCTGAAATTCAGCGCGTGCTTGCATCTAAGAAAATAGATGTGCGACCTAGATCCGAGGTTTGTTATATCGAGTTTACGAGACAGAGTGTCTGAGGGATGTAGTTGAAAGGCTGCCACGCGAAGAAGAATCGGTATACAGGAAGTTGTCTGATTTTGGCGGAGAAGATAAATGAAAATAGATTTTGAGAATCGAAGACAGTTTGTCCTGTCTTTGTTTGATGAAGCAGTATATATACAACGAACAGACAAAAAACAGTTTAAAATTGATACTTGTATGTATTTATTATTTCGTATTGGACGTGTTTTCCAATGTTAGTAACAGTAATTCATTCCAAGATATATGCTATATATTTTTCGACAGGTTAATTCTGTTCTTCTTATCAATTAATCGAAGAGCATTTTAAATAAGTAGATAATAATTAAATAATTACATTTATACTGTATATTTATATTAATACTATCTACTGACATATTTACATTAATAATTAGAAATTATTAGAAGTAATAAACTATTTGATCGAAAGAATTTTTTAACGTTGAACTCGATCAGCAGATTCCTTTTAAACTTTCTTTTGTCTGTGGAAATTTCCCGAAATTCAATTCAATTCAACTGAGACCCTCCCTCGTTTCATCGGCGAGGTATACCAGAAAATCGAAACGAATACCCAGCTGATACTTTCAATCTCGACCTCCCCGCATGAAGTAAGAAAAAAAACAAATTTATTTTTCCGCCCTTTGGTAACCCGAAACTAGCATCGAGCGAGGAAATTTCTCGGGGTTGCAGAGATTCAGTCATGGCGAGTCGATCGATTTCTCGAAATTTCGCCTCTCCGAACGAATGATACAAAAATAAATATTAAAATCTCTATAAAATAATGAAAAACTTCACGTTGTTCATATAATTGATGTGTGGCATTAAAAATATTTTATATATATATGTATATATATATATATATATAATATATAATTTATATATTTATATCTATATTTTATATATAATTATATAAAATTTATATATTTATATCTATATTTTATATATAATTATATAAAATTTATATCTATATTTTATATATAATTATATATATATAAAATTTCGATACTTTCTATATAAATAACATTGGGATCCTAAAGCACGCTTCAAAAGGGCGAAATTCTTACTCGGAATATTCCACCGCGAGAGTATTGATACTAACAACTTACACTATTACTGATAATTTCACAAAAAAATTTCCCAACGGTATATTAATGTTAACACATCACTAAGTATCTGTGAAAACCCCTTCTTCCCCCCCCCCCCCCCCCATTCACGAAGAGTCGACTTTCAGCGAATGCTAATGAAACGGGCGGAAACGAGCGGAGAGTTATTAGAGAAAGGGTGCGTTTGCCAAGCAGAGTTCGCATTAATCGCGGGTTTTCAGCTCGCGAGGAAAAAAGAAAAAAAAAAAAAAAAAGAAAAGAAAATGCATTCGCCATCGAGTGACTCACGCACGATTATTAATAGCGAGACGTCTTGGACGCACGTGGCTTGGAAACAACGTACGCGGAACAACGATGCGATAGACTGTTGCGTGCGTCTCGCGAATACGACCGCGATAATAAATCATCGTTTATCACTCAGGGGGGTCCCCGGCCAGTTATCGTAGCCAACTTTCTTCCCGGAGCAGTCGTCGGCGAAACTGGGTCTAATATCGTGGTTGAAAAATTGCACGCCATTCGTTCGTTAGAGGGAACGGGGTGGATTGCATCTCCCCTCGAGAGAAAAACGAAGACGGTTCGAGACTCTGACACTCACACATTCGGGGATAGTATTTAAATTAGTATTTAAATTCCCATTTGATGCACGAGTGGTTTATGCGCGTTATTTCTGTTGTACTGGGTGGAAAGGAAAGTTCGAATTGTATTATCGATTAGAAGATATTCTAGCACTAAACAGTTGAACAGTCGTAAAAAAATTAATTCATACACGTAGGGGGATGAAAGTTCTTTCGCGGAGTTTTAATTTCTCTTGAGTACAAATTGTGAATAATTCGTGCTCTGTAATAAATCTGTTTGGAGGAAATGTGAACGCTGCGTTCAGTATATTCGTGCAGACGTAAAAATGAATCTAAAGACTTCAATTTCAAATTGATAATTTATAATATAAATTCACTCAACAGAAACGGTGAGCGAAATAAATAAATTGGCGTAACTTCTGAAACTCTAACGCTAACCGGTATTATTTTTAAATATCAACGTTGCCACGAACATCAACAGAGCCACGAAATTCGCATAAATTACGCCTATTAGGCCCGCGCTGCGTCGCACGATTACTATAGACAGCGCGTCCAACGCTAACGTTTAATTCTGCACTCGAGATTTGTCATACGACAGGTATGCGACGTTTGTAATAAGTAATCGCGCGGTGTGGGTTCGAGTTGTCCTGACTGGATCCGTCGTGGACGGTTGCACGTGTGTCCAAGAAAGGTGTCGCAAGACGAAACGATCGTGTCGCTACGAACAAAGAGGTTCTTCGATTGCCAGTTGGACGCCAGAAACGCATTCTACGAGGTCGGAAAAATTCTTCTAGCCAAACTTTCACGTGCCAATTTCTTTCTCAAGCGAGCACCACGGTCGTTTTCCACGCGTGAATCACTTGCAACTTCGAGTGAAAAATAGATTCACACAATTCGAAATTATTAACGTAGCACATTTTCAAAAAAGAAATCTGAAATTTATCGTGTCGATGGGCTGGAATTGTTCCAATTGTTAAAGATCGGACTGGGTAAATTAATCGGAGCGAAGTAAATTAAAGATCATTTCACATTTGTTGGAGAAGCATTTCCCAATGACGAATTGATTCAGCAAACTTTAAAGATTACAGACTCTGTCGACTATGTTGACTTTGAAGTAAACTAAACTAACCGAATTAACTTTCAAATCAGTTTTCTGCGCTGGGAATCTTTTATCACGAGTATTTTTAACTTGTTCCTGACCGAAGAATTAATTATAGTCGTTTCTTTGTATGAAGTATTCGCGAATAATTCTGACTGGCGAAGAATATATTTTGAAATCATCGAGTCGTAAATATAATTGTTGAAAATTCCAAAAATTTAAATCCGTGTGTAACATTTTAGGAGCACAGACATGGAAAGGCGAGAGCTATTTCCATCAAATTTCAATTTCACTTTGTCTTTCGAATTGAGGAATCGAAATAGTAAAGAATGTATCATTGTTTATTTCGTTACTTGCGCTATTTGTCTCTTGAAATATGGGCTTGTACTTTTCCATTTCCTATCTTTCCAGATTTACAGTGAGAATGTAACTTCGACCTTTCATAGTTCCAAAAAGTTGAAATGAATTTTATTGTTGTATTCTATACCTTTATCGTTGGACGTATACGATATTGTTCCGATATGACATTACTGAATCCTACATGTGAAAAGAGAATCCTTGGCTTAGAAAAGAAGTTCTTAGCTTTTCTATCGAAGAAAAATTTTACTTAAAAAATTTATTTCTCTGGGAGAGAGAAAAAAATTTGAGAATAATTTAAATTCGTATCGTAAACTATGGATCTTTGTTATGTTTAAGAGAAAAGTAAAGGCAAGGTAAAATTTCAATTCCCAAAGAACCTATAGTGTCATTTAAAATTCTCGAACCGAGATGGGGGCGAATTTTTAATCAACCTGTAATCACTTCTACGTATAAATTATCTTCTCCCCATTGGGAAACTATCCTTCGCCACGTTTTCGCCGCTTTCGTCGTTGACAATTTCAACTCGTCCTCGGGTTCACCGATTCACCAACGTGATATTCCCAGGCACGTGGCGGCAGCGTGAGCACGCTCTGCGTGTGACAACGCACGATAAAGCGCAAACAATCGATTGTACACCCGAAGAGATTCCGCCGGGGACACGAAGCGGCGTGTCCCCCTCCCCGAGCAAAAACAAGAGCCAATATACCAGTTCTTCGATTCACCTACGTACGCTCATAACTATCGCGACGACCGAGAGCCAACAGGCATTCTCACTCGACTATATTCGTTTGTCTGTTCCAGAGGAAATGCACAAATTTATAGCGGAACAGCTGAACACGTCGCGCGTGCCGCTCTGCATAAATCCGCAGTCTGCGGCGTTCAAGAGCTTCGCAAGGTAAGCCGTAGGTGACCAATCATTCAGATTAATACACACACTCACACACATACATATATATATATATATATATTTATATACATATATATGTAAAACCATCGACCGTAATTGTAAAAGGATTGTAATTAAAGGGAAGGAAGTCAGAATACGACGGTGTGTCGGTTAGGATGTAAGGGGGAAAAATGATATACCCCAGGTTGTTGCAGTCTTGGGAGAAATTAACCCTCTTAGTGTCGAGTGGGAGAAAGAATCATCCCGAGCGAAAAATACCGAGCCCGAATGAGACGAATTGATCGATCGAGGAATTAGGTGTTTTATTTTTTCTTTTTTTTTTTTTTTTGTCTGTTACTTGGTCCCATTTGGATTTTGAAATATTGGATTTGGTACCAAGTGATATCATTTAATCGAGGCGCTTCTTCTCCTTTATTTTTGGTCTCACGATTTTTCGAATTACGCATTTCGATGCCAGATGATATTTCGCGACGAAACGTTGATCGATAGCAAAGAGTGATCGAAAGATTAGGGCATTTTTACGCCTGTTTTTTGGTTCCTCGGTACTGAACGATAGCTTACACTAAGATAAATGTTAATTCTAGAGAATAATTTAGAATCAATTAATCGCATTGAGGGATTGCTAACAACGAATTCAAACGTTCGATTTTCCAAAATGGCGATTCATTGGTTCCGGGAAGTTGGTGTTGTCATTCCGTCGTCGATATTTTTTTTTTTTTTTCCGGTCAATCTTCGCTTTCAAATTGAAAAAAAAGGAGACCGCGACTCGTCTGACTTTCATTCGCGTAGAATGACACCCATCGTCCTTGGTATTTTTCGCAAGTTTCACCCGACGACGATCATGTCGTCTATCAACACACTGAAAGGGTTAAGATCACAAACCGGGGAGATCGGGTCCTCGAGAATCGAAGAGCCCTCCTGTCACCTCGCCCCCGTGAATTTTTCCCTCGCACCCACGAACATCACCATCGTCCGCCGGATCCTTTCTTCTTCCAATGACCAATTATATGTTTAAAAAAAAAGAAAGAAAGAAAGAAAGAACAACAAAATTCGAATCTCGAAATTCCACTAGAAATTCAGGAATGAAGAAACAAAGGAAAACGAAATTCTATTCGGAGGAAGTGAAAGGAAAAAAAAAAAAGAAGGGAAAATGGAAAAGCGAGAATAGTGGATCTGGAGGATATCGAGAAAGAGAGAGAGAGAGAGGGGGGAGATGCACGCGCGCACGTGACACGCAGCTTGGTGCCTTTTTCCCCTTCGAAATCGATACGCGGTAAGGACAAGCATTGAAATGAAAGAGGCAAAAGGAAGGAAAAGGGGAAGATAACGAAAGACGGAGAGTGGACGCATCGTTGACACGGAAATTAAAAACTGTGTGGAGAATGAGAAGAAGAGAGGGGTCGAAACGATCGAAACGGTGCAGGAGAGAACCCTCCCCGACGTCGACGTCCTTTCGCTGTTTTTGGTTCTTGAAAAACCGAACGAAAGCTCCGGCCAGTTCTTCCGCTTCTGGTTCTTGACTGGAGGAAAGATCCAGACGAAGAATCTCATCGAATCACAGCGCGTGTTGCGTCGCGTCGTGCTGCCTTTTTTTTACACTCTGTGTACACGCAACTGCGAAACCGGAACACGAAAACAGTTTTTACCTACGTGTGTAAAACATTTTGAAATTTCATTGGCACGATTGAGATCATCTTGGAAAAGTTTGAAAGAAATTTGAAAATGTGTATAGGAATTACGACGTATTCGATACAAATATATATATATATATTACGGAATTAGTCTAGCAGCCAATTATTAATATCCATTAATGTTCAATGGAGGCTATGTCTAACAGCAATCGTACAGCTCCTCACGTTGTGTATTGATGTTTTGTAGCTTGATGTGTATATTCTTTCATTGATTTTAAATTTAAAATACAATTAGTTGCTATCGCGTTACGGTGAAATTACAAAATGTTTCGTGTGATTGGACTTTTATGACAAGTTGGATACTCTCGGATCATAGTTCCGAACGTGTATTAAAAACTGCATGGATTAATACACGGATGTATGTATGAAATATACAGGGATTTCTAAATATCGCTCTCGATGCACAGAAAAAAATTAGAAAAAAAAAGACACGAGAGAAAAGAGTGAAATCCACCCTCTACATCCACGAAAGCTCTCGCTCTAAAAAAAAAAAAAAACGTAAGACTCCGAGGCAAGAGAAAGTATCACGAGAGAAAAGAGAGGGAAAAGAAGTCACCAAGGTCGAATAGAGAAAAGTATAAGAAAGAAATGGGTCGAAATCACAGATGACATGTGTAAATCCCCCCAGTCCCTTATGGAAAAAAAAAAAAAAAAAAAATCAAAAATCAAAAATCGACGAACCAAACAAAAAAAAATTCTTTCTTTTCATATGTGATCTTGAAGTGTGTAACATTGTTTCTCGTGTTGCTTACTGCCGTCAAGTTAGAGCAAGCCGATCGCCGACCCAGCGCCCTACGCCGCGTATACGTACACGTTACTACCACTACCAGTACCGAATCAGCTATCTACCACTACTGTCAGCTACTATCGACTACTACCGCTATCGTCTACCACTACTACTACTACCGCTACTACCACTACTACTACCACTACTACTACTACTACTACTACTACTACTACTACTACTACCAATCGTGTTACGTCTCCTCCTGAACGAACCGAACGAACAGAGAGTCAGCTCTAGCCGGCGTGACCTCGCTCGCTGAGGTACTTGAACAAACCATTTTACCAAGCATATCTTTTTCACACTTTCTGTTGTTTCTTTCTTCTCGTCTCTTTTTTTTTTTTTTTGTGTCTTCTTCTTCTTCTTCTTTTTGACTTGTCCTCTCTCTGTTACTCGTGCATCTCACGCCTGTCCGTGTTCAATTTCCCGTTAACTTCGTTTCATCCACAAGTCTAGTCTTTTTTCTCTCTCGTCTGTCTTTGTTGTTTCGTTCACGTTTGATCAAAATGTTGTTACATTTGGTGTAATACACATAATGTTACATAATGTTACTGTTTCCCCTCTCTCCAGTTTTTCTTTGTTCTATCTTTGTTTCTTCCTTCTATTTCTCTCTCTCTCTCTCTTTCTTTCTGTTTTTCTTCGTTTCACCCCACGTTTGATCGACGTGTTTTACTTATAATGGCGTAGAATTATTATATTCGTCGTTTGACTGTTTGACCCTTGCCTTGCTTCTCACCTTCTTTTGTTTCTCCTCTTTCTCTCCTCTTTGTCTCTTTCTCTTTCTTTTCATCTTTTGATTACACAGAGATCTCTCTGTGTGATTAATACTGTGTACATAAAAGAAACTATATAAATATATATACACACGCGCGAAGTGAGAGCCTAAGGGATCAAATAGTCAAATGGCTGATTTATACGTACACTTCCGCTCGAAAATTTCCAAAAAAAGGAACAACATACAACTCTTTTCAGCAAACAGAGACATTCCAGTCACAATGAGATGTGTCAGATTCTTGTTCCTTAGAAGAGCCAGTCTTTTCATTAGAAAGCCACTCGAAGGGCGCTCAGAACTTTTGAGCAGGGGTGTATTACGTGTGTGTGCGCGCATGTGTGTGTGTGTATATATATATATATATGTATATACGTATGGTGGATCCCCGTGAGATACACGCCAGCGACCAGCTCGTACGACCGACTTCCGATTCGCGGCTGACACAATTCGAGAAGGCTTCCCCCTAGCTACTTGGAATCGTAAATCTCCTATAATTCAGTTTGCCCGCTTCTCTGGCTGTGGCCTGCTCCTCGAGAAGGTTTGCCAATTTTCGCCCCGATCGATTCGCCCTTCTGTCAATTTCCAACGCGTTTAAATCCCCGAGTCCGCGTTTGCATTTCCCGTGAAATCGGATTGTCAACCCCTTTTCGAGAATTATTTTTCGCGGTAATTAAAGTCACGCGCAGTAAAGGCGAGGCTTTTCATCGGATACTAATTTTACAAAGTATTTTCGATATAGCCCGGCACTCGCCGTTGTGACAGGAATATGGAGGCATTAAAAAAAAAAAAAAAAAAAGGAGTAAATTCATTTCACTCGAACGTAATTACGCTTCGTTCGATAAGCTTCGGACTTTTCGCGGAAATTCGAGGCCGGCGGTCAAAGTGATCGATTTTGTTTAATGCTGCAGTTGACTGCGTTAAAACGATCAATTCTGTGTAATTTTCTTTTTACAGAGAGTTTTTTATTTAGTTTGAGTAAATTTCTGTAAAACACGCGAGAGAAAGAGAAAGAGAGAGAGAGAGAAAGAAAACTTTACGTTCGTTATTATCAGTTTCGTCAGTTTTTCTGCAAATTTTCTACGCGTTTAAGAAATGTAAATATCTCAGTTCGTCGAGTTATATTTCGACATCAAACTCCGATCATCTCGCAACAATTCTGTGAAAGGAATCGTCGAGAAAATGAAAAAGAAAGTGACAGGTAGACTGTGGATCTCTGTACGTTTTTATACTTTCACGATAACTTTCTTACCTAGAAAAATATCGCGGTAAATACACTATTCTATAAAAATGAAATAAAATCTAAATCACTGTTATGTGAACAATAAATCTTATTTGTCATTACACAGCGAGTAATTTATGTCAAATTCAAAGATGCCAAAAATAGACGCAATTAAGTAGAATAATTCTCCTTGTCACGAACACCCTATATTCATTCCACAAACGCACAGAGATCCACGGGTTCACCGATAAGAAACGGGCAGAATGAGAGGGAGGGAGGAGAGGTGTCTTTCGCCTCTTCGAGAGGGAATTCCTCAAGTTCCCTCGGTGTATGCGGATGCAGGACATTTTTCTCTTTCCTCCCCCCCAAGACGTTTAAACGGCCAGCCTCGAAGTTGCACGCAGCACGACACTCGACGCCTCTGCCTCTGAATGCCGCGATAAAGATAAAGAAACGCGGAGGACGTCTCCCGTGGAGGAATTCAACGACGTTCCGAAGCGACGAGCTCCGCTAATTAGCGGCAGTTTCGCGTACGAGCAATTAACGAAACCTTTAAACCGGATTAGAGGCGAGACACGATGGTATTTCGGTGTAATCGTTCGGATATCAACCGACGAGATTAAACGTTTGTCTGTTTAATCGCCAATGTCGACGCGACGAGCACGGGGGGAACAGGTGGTTTCTTGATCATTTGGACGCGCAGAGTCGAAGATAACGAGAGCCTTAGAGTCAGCCGCGAATCCCTTCATTCAGGCACGTCCAATTTCTTCGTTCGATCGAAATTGAAAAAGCGATCACGTTCCGTTATTTATTCTGTCGGTAACGAAATTTGACTTTTTTCTAGGGACCGAGTTGGACGAGAATTTTGGTACTTGTGAAAATTCGTAAACTGCGAATCGACGTTTCTGTGACTGACTGATGTGCCGAATAATGATCAATGGACAATGTAGAAGGAGCGTGTAATTGTTCGAAAGTGTTGATTGATTGTGGAAGAACTTATCGAAGCTAGACTTGACTGGCTGGTCGCTGGTGCGTCTTTCTTTTTTCGACGTTTTTGATCGTTGAGTCGCTGAAAGTGGTATAATTGTAAATAATGCTGAGAGAGAGAGAACGATTGGGAAGAGCGCTTTGTTGGAGGCGAGAGGAGGCCTGATCAACCATGCAGCCTTCAGTTGAAAGAGAACGGGCCCGAAGAGAGGAAAGGAATTAAAAAGTAATTAAATAAATCGATTGGACAGATTCGGGTGATTCTGATTCGTTGAGAATCGAATAAACGGAACAAAGAGAAACGACACACGGGACAAACGAAATTCTCCTTCATAAATGCACCTGGGTAGATCGAGATCCTCCGTCGTGGCCCTCTCCTCTGATCAATCTCCCGAATGTGTCTCGATTTGTCCTAGAAAAATCATCCTGAAGAATATCCAACATGACTTTCCCCCGCCATAAACTGAGAATACTCGGACGAATTCGTGAACGGTTGGAGAACGCGAAAATGATCCTCGATATCCTCGAAATTCCTTCAACGCTAGAACTACTGGATTTAAAAGAATTGTGGTAATTAATTAAAATTGACAAACTGTTTGCGCTCGATTTCCTTGAGATGAGAATGGCTACAATGACTTACTTTTGCATGAGACTCTCTGTAAATGAAAGCTTGTGTTCTTCGTCAAATTGCAAATCTTTAACCAAATTTAATATCTTTAATCGTTGGTAGTTCTAGTGTTAACGAGCAACTTTCGGCTGGAAGTCCTGGCGTGATCTGGCTGTTGGCACAATGACCGTAATCTTCGATCCGATTTAAATATCTCGAAACGAAGCCATACGACGGATTTCTTTTCCTTTTTTTTTTTTATTTTTTTTTTCTATTTTTTGTTCCCCTCTTTCGAAAAATATTTGCACACCAGAAAGAGTAATAGAAAGGGAGGAAAAACGGATTTTTTGAAACCAGTCAATGCCAGTCGCGAATTTTTCTTTTTACTAATCAAACTCTCTTTTGAGAAAAGAAAAAAAAGATTATTTCATATTGACAAATTCTCAAATTGAAATCGATTAAATTTTCATGTACTTTTTCTCCAGTTTCGATATCTATGCGCTATGTGTGACCTTTTTTGACCATTTTTTCTTCTCTTTTTTTTATTTTTTGAGAAGATTGTACGGTACAATGGTAGACGTTGAAAGAGAGAATTTTTCGTGCATCGAGAGGCACACGGACAACGTGTGCGCGCGTGGCACGTGCTTTTCGGCCAAGAAGCGGAATATTTAATAATAAAGCGAAGCCATTACTGTCATTTCGCCAAGTCCCGGACGCGGCACGAGTTTCGGCGAAAAGTCTTTCGTCGACCATCGGATTTGCCTTGCCAAGAGAGAGAGAGAGAGAGAGAGAGATCTGCCTCGCTACGTGTCACCGGTTCCAATTAACCGAGGAAACTTCGCCAATTCGTTCCTTTTTTTTCGAAAGTTTGCTCAACGAGTCGCCTCGAACGTTCTCGTTTCGCGAGAGAATGGAATTCGTCGTTGGAATTTTATTGCCATCTCTGATAGAACTTCTAATCTCTACTCTCTGTTACAATATTATAATTTCACCATTTGCGGTGTGCACCAAATAATTTTGGAATATTTAAGTTTCACTGAATTTTTTCGAATAATTTCTTTGCAAGTCAAATGATACAGTAATAAGTAAAGAATATTACAATTTTCTAAGAATTTCTTTGCAACTCAAATAATACAGTAAGAAATAAAGGTAAATATTAAAATATTATTCAATGCTAAACAAAATTTATAGTCCAGGATTATTATATAGTAAAAAAAAAAAAAAAAACAGTAGAAAGTACTTAATATTCTAAATAATTTTTTGTTCGAAAGTGACGGAAAACTCAAGAAATCAAAATTCCGAAAAATCGAAGAGCAAAGTTCCCACGATCTTGCACCAAGCCGCGTTTGCCAGATTAACAAGAACTTCTGACGTCGCTTTTATTTCTCGTTGCACGCGGAGGATTGGGAACGATTTTTCGCGGCGGTGGCCATTTTTTTCGAAGAAAAAGCAGAAATAAATTTCAACGCCGCGCGGGCAGGTTCGAGAAACGGTCGAAGTTCACCGATCTCTCGTCGAAACGAGGCGAACGCGTCATTTCCCTTTTCGACTGCTTTTTGCTTTCGTGCTATTTTTCCGCGGTGACTTTTTCCGCGCGAGCTTGGCAAAGCAAAGCGAAACGGTAACAGAACGTAGCGCGCGCAAGCGTCGAGAGGGTGGCACCGGGCGAAAGTTGTAGGCCGGCTTCAAGGGTGGCTCGGGAGACGTTGCAAAGAACGGACGAGACAAACGAGGCAAAAAGAGACACGTTAAAGCAAAGAAAAAAAAAAAAAAAGAAAAAAGAAATACCTGCGAAAGCACAATTGGAATTTACGAGCTGTCTGAGAAGCCACGTTGATCAACTTCACGTATTAATAAATACGTGCAAAAGTGGTGCGACTCAATATTTAGCTTAGTCGAAAGTAATCGTTATATGATTCTAGTTTAGGACTTTGCAACGCTTCGCGTGAAAAGGAAAGCAACATTCTTTCAAAAATTGTACGCTTCACGTCTCGTATTTCGACTTACACCACTGCACAATGTGTAATTATATATAAATCGAGAAACAGAAGAAGATGGTGCTTTACTGTTATATTTTATATGGACTCGTAATTTTACAGTTGAAAGAAATGGAATATATTTAAAATTTAACGCCATATTTAAAATTTTTCATAAAGAAAAAATTATCTTCCTACGGTAAGTGAATTTGTGCAAGTGCATCGTCTCGTTTTCGAGAATACTGCCACAAGGCTGAGAAATTTTCAAAAGATGGAGTTGATTAGTTTGGCTTCTGAGAGGCTCGTGCGTAGAGTACCGAGAGAGAAAAAGTAAAATGACGTAGAATTGTGATTAATGGCCGGCTGTCACACATGCTGACAGCTGCATGGAAATCAGATGAAGCGTTTTTTGTTCTTTTGTTCAGCTCTAGACCTGTCGGTCGCACCCTCTCCTATTTTTCGATGTCTTCCCGGCAACGTAGAATTTGAAGAGTCAGGCCTTGCCGATCTGTGCTCAAATCACAGATTTGAACACCTTGTCCAAGAATTGAAGCAAGTTTCGAAAGTAACAAGAAACGCAACTAATCGTCATGTAAAAATTTTCCTCCAAACAGACAGTGCGTTGCAACAGACAGAAATTTCCAATTATATCTGTTCAAATTTCCTTATATCCCTTCTTACGTCTAAAACTGCTGCTACTTCAATTCAGATCCAAAGCTCTCTATTGAAGTAAAATCATTTTCCACAATAATTTGCAAAAGACACTTTGGAAAATTTTCTAGAAATGATTCGGTAAAATTTGGCAAAATGAGAATTGATTCAAATAAACTGCAGATATTCGTGCAATTTTACATCTTTTAAAAACAAATCAATTGAAATTCTAACGTCACTGAAGTATCTCTGGTAAATAGAAAAAGTGTTCCAACCCCTGTCACTTTCGAAGCTTCGCGTCTCTAACGATTTCAAACGCGCGTTACGACGACAAAGACAGACGCAAGGGGACGATCACTCGATACTAAACGTCCACGCGACTCTTCGAATCGATCGTCACGAGAACGCAGAGCGTTTCCTCGCTCGAGAGACTATCGTGAGAGAAGTCAATGAACGACGCGGTCTTCTGCGCTTTACTTAGCTTTGGAGGGAATCTATCTCGCCTGTGTTCGCAATTGTTCCGTTCATTCATCAGTTGCTACAGTACGTAAACAAACGATATTAATTAACAAGTAATTTGTAGAGGTAAATGCTGTACGATCCCAGACTTACGGTAGAAGTATGAAAATATAGGGTGCCAGTCAATGAAGAACTGTTAGTTGATGAGTAGAATTATATACTCTAACGTATCGAGATGTACGATATATATACGTGTAGCGTAATGTTCTTACACGTTGTCGCGTATTGGTATTTTATTAAATAGTTGCCTTTAACTTGTTTCGTACGATGATTTGGATGAGAGACGGCTAACTGGCGGCTCGTGAGCCCTTGCCCCCACTTTCCTGGCACTACCCCCTCCACTGCAGAGATTGACATAGTAGAGGGGATAGCGCTAGCGATCATAGCCGCCAGTTGGCCAACTCTGACTTAAATACCGCAAACGTAGAAATTAAACGGGTCAATGAATGCAATTACCAATTGCTTACAGAAATATTTAAACACTTGCAGGAACTTTTTACAAAGTTATATACGTACAATCGGATATCGAAAAGTGATGTAAATGTCATTAGGTGAGAATTAAAAGGATTATTTTAAATAACAGTTCTTATCGACTCAGCCTGTATAATCTATAGAGCCTCGTAGTTGTTTCATTTTCTAGAAAACCCACGATTGTTCAAAGATTTCCTTTCACAGTCGATTTTTTTTGGTTTTTCTTTTTTTTTTTGTTTTGTTTTGTCACGAAAATCCTCTCTTCTTCGAACCAGTCGCTGCGGAATGTTATTTTATTTGGCATTTTATTTTTGCTCTCTCTGTCTCTGCCTCTCTCTCTGTCTCTTTTTATTTTTTGATATTTTTCTTTCTCGTGCCACGATACGGTCTACCGTAACTCTAGTTGAGTTGTTACGTTACATCCTCTCACCGATTGTATTTCGACACTTTCGAGACGCACTGCTGCCACTCGTTGACGATATGTTGCCCTCCTCTCTTTTTACCACCATATATATATACATATCATCCCTTTTTCCCCGATTGTTTAGCCGACGAAACTCGAAGTGCCGTCCGAGCGAATGCTTTCGAAGATTGTCGAGAAATTCCCACGTAAAAAAGAAATTGTCACGTAAAGAAAAAACCGAGAAAAAGAAAGATCTGTTTTTGATAGCGAGGAGCACTTTGCACTTTCGTCGTGTACAGTTCCTATTAGTGTTCAAATCTCTGCGTGAGGGGAGTATCGTCGAGCCATCGATAAACGTAGACAGTCCTTCACTTATCCCAACGGTGAATTGATAATTTAATGCAAATGAAATTGATTTAATTAATAAATTAATATATCAGTACAGAATGACAATTTATAATCTAACAGGCAGTTAGTTAAGTAAATATATTAATATACTAATATAATGACAAATTCGTAGCTGTTAGGATTTCAAATTCCCCGAGCGAATGTAAATTTTTACCCGTAACATTTACACCTCAAAATATTATCGAAACTACAATTGATTTCTGTTGTACAAAATTTGTAATCACCATATTCCTGTCTTTCAGAGAGATATACGAAAAAAATTGATTTCGTCTGAAGACGAACTACCGAGAGCGAGGGGTTGTAACAAAAAAAAAAAAAAAAAAAACAGAAAAAAAAAATTACAAGAGAGAAAGTGAGAATTCGCGGACACGTCTCGTTGATCTTGGCTCGAAGCTACACCTCGACTGTGGGGCTTAGTAAAGCTGCTCGGAAACGTGCGAAAAGGACCAAGAACTACCCTAACACATGACGTAAAAAAAAAAAAAGAAAAAAAAATACGTACAAAGAGAACATTTTCATGATTTTACCAAGTCCCTAGTCCCAGTGTGTTTCGTTCAGAACACGGCACAGTGACCCGGAGATTTGACGACCAAAAAAAAAAAAAAAAACAAAAAAAA